>NW_021319486.1:1775954-1789282 GCF_001605985.2 Dendrobium catenatum
TGGGACGAAAATATTTCGTCCTGGACGATCACAACTTAGAAAGAATATTTTTCTTTAGTTCCTATTCATTCCATTGTTCTTACGAGGAGATAACTGACCTGATCATCCAGTACGAACTATGTTCATCCCGTACGATCAGTACAAAATATTTAAGATCTCCTTAAGTGTGTGTGTTTTAATTCACTCAATTTACAATCACTCCCTTTCAAGTTTATTTCAAAGAAAAGTACAAGCTTCAAATCATAGAGTATTTCATGATGAATTGATTTTGAAGTCTTTGTTTGTATGGAGTTCAATTGTCCTGAAATGTTATTTCACACCAGAGCAAAAATAAATCTTCCAAAAATATTAGGAGATAACAACACATAAAATAATAATATTTGGAATCATCAAAACTATACAAGTTGCAAGAATGTAAAACATGCAAATAACAACTTTCCTAACAAGATTAAAGTAGGTGACAAGCAAAAAGAGAAGAATATTGCTTTGCAAGTAGATAATTTAGAGAGTGGTCAATCAATGCCTGAGGATGAAGAAGATATAACACTCATGACTAGACAACTTAAAAGGTTTTTTAGAAGAAAGCAACAGAGATGTCAGCATTGGAACAAAGGTAAGTTCAATAAAAATGTAAAAGTTTCTTATGAAGTCATTTGTTATGAATGTAGGAATCCTAGACATATAGAAATAGATTACCAAATCTCAAAGCTAATCATAGAAAGGAGAAGGCTAAGGAGAAAAAAAATGTTAAGAAGGGTAAGAAAAAAATGCAAAGAGCTTTTTGGGTTGACTTTAAACT
This sequence comes from Dendrobium catenatum, assembly GCF_001605985.2. NCBI lineage: Eukaryota > Viridiplantae > Streptophyta > Magnoliopsida > Asparagales > Orchidaceae > Dendrobium > Dendrobium catenatum. The sequence continues at coordinate 1,776,754 of NW_021319486.1, forward strand.
CCTCAGCAACAAAAGTAGAAAGAGGATGGCACATTTTTGAATAAGTCAAAATATTTTAAGGATATCATTAAGAAATATGAAATAGATAAAGCTAAACCAATAAGTACACCAATTAATTCCTTAGTGTAGTTAGATAAGAACTCTAAAGGAAAATCTGTTGATCAAAAGAAATTTAGAAGAATAATTGGATTATTATTTTACTTAACAGCTAGCAGACTGAATATCATATTTAGTATTTGCCTTTGTGCTTGATTTCAAGCTGATCCAAAGGAATCCTATTTGACTACTATAAAAAGAATTTTGACATATCTTTTGGCAACTTAAAACTTAGGGATATGGTATCCAAGGCACAAGTCTTCTTTTAAAATCATTGGATATTTTGATTTAAATTTTGCAGGATGTAGGATTGATAAGAAAAGTACTTTTGGAACTTATCAATTTATTGGAAACTCTTTAGTTTTCTTTGTCTAGCAGAAAATAGAATTTATTAGCCCTTTCTACTGCTGAAGTAAAATACATAGCCTTACGTAGTTGTGTGGTTCAAGTTCTTTGGTTAAAATAATAACTTATAGATTTAGGATTGGATATTTGCACAATTCTAATTTTTTGTGATAATACAAGTGCCATATGCATTTCAAATAATCTTATTCAATATTCTAGAAACAAACTTATAGATATAAGACATCACTTCATCAGAGATCATGTGACTAAGCGAGAAATTGAGCTACATCATGTAGCTACTTATAATCAACTTACAGACATTTTCACAAAACCACTTGCTTTTGAAATGTTTAATTCCTAAAGAACCATATTGGGTGTAATTGATATTCATTATTGAGAATCAAAATTCAGCAAATTTTATTTGTGATGTATCTTATTATTGGTGTTTATATTTTGTTGTTGTTTGTAATTGGTTTTTGTTTGTTGGTTAATTTTTGTTTTTCTTTATTTTAGGTTTAATTTTTTATTTGGTATTATTATTATTTTTATTTTTGTGCCTCATATATCTTGTTATGATTTATTTTTGGAAAAAGAGTCAATAATTTCATGTGTAAATCTAAAAATTTCTTTTTAAGTCATATCATATGAACCAATTTTGTACTATACGATATCACTAGATTTTGCATGATAATTATTCTAAGTTTATAAGACAAAAATATGTTTTTATAAATAAATTTTACTATATGAACACGTCATCATATTATACAAATACTTCATTTTTTTATATGAATAGGGAGGAAATTCAAGTGTAGTTATTTTCAAAGATCGTCCCAGACGAACACCTGTTCATTTGTACAATCCAGTTGTCATTCTGCATATGGATGAATCTAACTATCAGAATAAGATCATTATTGTCTGATCATCCTAGACAAACACGTGTTCATCTATATGATCATTTTGGTCAAAAAGCTGTACAAAATGACTCCTCAAGAATGACACTTTATAAAAAGTCATTTCATTTTTGATCTTTTTCATTCATATGTACAAAACAATTTTTGTCCTGTACGATCACATAGTCTTACGACAAACCTGATTTTGTATTATATGACCATGCTACTTTTCTTTAAATTGGAAGGTATTCAATGGTTTTTCTTTAAACTATATTTCAATCTCAAACCATCTTGTATTCAAACTTTCAAAATGGCGAGCAATATTAAGTAGGCATGAACTTCCAAAGCATCTCCCTCTTATTCTAATCAACTAGACAAGAACTTTCTTTCAAAAAAGAATGAAGAAGCTTACTTGCATTTCTTTAAGATGAAGATGACTCCATCTTGTCTCCTTTTCCAAAGAGGCATTAACTTTTTTGTATTGCCTCTTTTTGATTCTACTCAATTCTCTTTCATTCTCACTTTAATCTATGCTTTCCATCATGACACATTTCACTATTTCCTTTTTGATATGAGAATAAATGAAAGTCATACCAACATGTCATCTTATGTTTTTAAACAAATAGTAAAGATGACCAAGGATGATTTAGGCACCTATATACACCTTAGAATGCAATGGGTATGGGCATACATAATGACTTCTAGGTCTAATTTTGGCTAGTTGATAATTAATCAAACCATTAGAGGTGTCACTTTAGTTAATCACCTATCTCGTGTGTATACCTTAAATAAAAATGCTAGGATCATCCAGTATGTATTAAGAACTTTAATTATTCCTAAAGCTGGTGATCGTATCAACCTAACTCATTTGCTTTCTACAGTCACATATCTTATTATGACAAACACTCCAATAGATAAAGCCCAATTGATTCTGGACTACATTTATAAGCTTACCGACATTGTACTTCTTAAAAATAGAAGAAATAAAAATATGGCTTTAGGACATTTTGTGGCCTATATTATAGAAAAGAAATGCAACTTGATTCATCAAAATCCACCAACTCAGCTTCCAATCTATTTTACTGATGCTTCCTTTTGTTCAATTTTTAATCAGGACCAAGGGGATGAAGGAGAAGTTTTTGATGAAGAAGGAGGACCTGCACCAACACCTGCTCTTGCACCTGCACCTTTTCCTGGACCAAATCATCATTTTTATTAAGAAATGGTCCAGTGATTTAATAGACTTGAATCTCATTTTGATCAATAATTTGATCATATTAAGACTCGATTACACTAGCATGTTGCAAGATATATTGAAGATATGGGTTGGGTGAGAGGTCAATTTGACTCTCTGAACACTCAAGTAGCTGCAATCAACTGCTACTTTTTTATATTCACTTATCCTCATCCACCCCCAGATCAAGACCCTCTGTCATACTAGTTTTCCTTTTATGTTCTACTTGATGTATGTTTTATTTTTATTTTCTTGTACTTATGTGATGGCTTTGTGATGTTTTGTTTATCTGTATTGGGTGTACTTGGTTTATATGTTTAATGAAATATTTGTCTTGTGTTATTTGTAATCCTCTTAAACTATTTTTATGTTTATATTGTGCAAATTACTAATGTTGATCTAAGAGAAAATTTTTAAAATATTTTGTACTACAACTTAGTTTCGTAGCAAAATTGTTTTTCTTTACCCAAACTTTAAATCAATTTACAAATAGATTTAGATAATAAGATCATTTCAGTGTTTTAATAGATCTCTATCTTATAGTTATAATGTTTGCAAATTAGCAACCTATGTTTCTTTTATTTTCTAATGCAATGTGTTGATTCTATACTTGATAATAGGATTGTTTTTGTGGATTATTGTTCTTTATATGAGAAAAGTTTTCTTTTATTTGGAAGATAATCACACAAGCTAAGTATTACTAAATTAGGTTGTGGAAAGAACAAAATGTTAAAAGAGGAACAAAATGAGCCCAACATGAAAAGATGTGCAATGTCACCAAATTTGAAAAGAAACACAAAATGAGCCCAAAATGAAAAGATGCTAAATATTGCCAAATTTGAAAAGAGCCACAAAATGAGCCTAAAATGAAAAGATGGACAATATTTGCAAGAAAAATATTTCTTATTGATAAAGAGGCATAAAATGAGACCACACTACATTTAGTTATTTCCTATACTCTATTTCTTATAAAAATTCTTGCATTAAATGATAATGTCAACTATTCAACATGAAACTATAAGATCTCTATTTAATTAATTTTGTGATGATTATTCTATTTGATTTTTTCTTTCTAGAGCCAATATTGAACCTATTAAATTTTTCTTATCTAAATTATTCTTCAATTTAAAATTTGAGTCTTTCCTTTTCCAATCAGAACTTTAATGTTGTTTGTGCAAATAGTTTAAAATTCTCCATTAGATTTGTCTATAAAAACTTATTCTTTTTTAGGGAACTATTTTTTTTTTAATGAAAAAATAGGGGGAGGTTATTATTTATTTTTTTGTTTGATTTATTATTTATGTTCTATTCTATTTAAAGTCTTATGGTTTGTTTAGAATTGATGTTCTCAGGGTTAGGTTGTTTATGTTTTATGGATTTTAGGATCTTGGGTTATGGATTTTAGTCCTTGTGTTTTCTTATATTTTGTGTACTTTGTTTTTTTCCTATTTCTTTATAAAAAAAAGTTTAAAAAATTGGAATGAAATTTTTATGATCCTCAAGTTGTTTATTTTTAACTTCATTGATGAGGAGCTTATGAGAAAAGAATTTTATTTATAATTTAAATAATAATTATTTTTACCATCATTAAAAAGGGAGAGATTGTTACAACTCAAGAATCCATCTTGAGAATGTATTTTTGATGATAAAAAATTATTATTGTTCATATTTATTTTATCATTTCTCTTGCGTATATACTGGACATTTTCTATTTGCTATTTGTGTGTACTAACATTTCAGAAAAATTATACTCCAAACTACTGAAAACTTCAAGATAGAATAGATTAAGGTATCATGTAATGAAGACTGTAAATTTTTTATTTTTCTTGAGTCTAAAAGGGTGTGATTGTTATTAGGTAATATGCACTCACACACTAGGGGAGAGAGAGTCAAAACTTAAAATTTTAAAACTAATCATATTGGATGATTTGTTACATTTTTTCCTCCAAAAAGAAGTTAATCAAATCATGTTTGATATTTTTGCACTATTTGTACTGTCCGATGTTAGTTAGTATAGATGACTCATAGAACAAATTTTTCCCAAATAAAATCATTTTTTGTATTATTTATACAATACGATATAAGTTCATATAGACTACTAATAGAGTATTAAATTAGGTACATACTAATTCACACCATATGAATTGAATTGTTTTTATATTATTCATACTGTATGAAGTCAGTTCATACAGACGACTAATAGAGTATGAAATGGGTTTGTTCACATTTGTACCAAACAAAGCATTATTTATGTTAACTATTTATACTGTACGATGTTAGTTCATATAAACGACCGATAGAGTATGAAATTAGGTTCATATAGGATCATACCAGATGAGTAGGTTTAGTTTTAAACTGTTTGTATAGTACGATAATAGTTTTTACAGACGACTGACAGAGTACAGAATAAGGTTCATACAAGATCATACATGAATTTTTTGAACTGTTTGTACAGACAATCCTCGACCGTGCTGTATGATCTTAGGTTAATTGACTTATAATTTTCTATTTTCTTGATGATTTTTCTTGTGTTTTTTATATAACTAAAAATTAACATTCTATACCATTTCTACAATTTTCTCTTGAGAGTAGCCATTGAGTGTGAATGTTTGGGAGAGATTGTGAGAGTGAAGTATGAGAGATCAAGTGAGGGGGAGTTGTGAGGGATTCATAAGGTTGTCCAAAGAGAGGATCTCTTTTCTTCTTCTAAATTTCTACCGATCTTCTCAAGATGCTTTTGAGAGAAGATCTTAAATATTATGTCATGATACTCTACCATCACCAGGAGAGTGAGAAAGAATGTTGTTACTCTGTCATCACTAGGAGGTACTCTATCACACCGGGGTTAGTGGAGGAGAATTTATAAAAGTTTCTCTGCTTTGTTGTGGGGGAAAAAGGAGAGTCACTTTGATTTAGTGTAATACTTAGAGAAGGAGTATCCAGAGAGTGGACGTAGGTGTAGTTTGGATTGAACAACTAAAAATTTGGTGTTCTTCTATTTATAATACTTTTTAGTATTTTTATTTTTCTGCGTATCAAAATTTTTTAGCTGAAACATTTATTGCGATAATCAATCTACTACATTACTGCATACTTTTGGATCTTTCTTTAAACTTTCCAAAAATGATTTTTGAAAATCCATATTATTTAAAATTATAAATTCACCCCTCTTGGTTAGCCTTGGGAAAGTTCAATAAGGTCTAATAACATACTCAAACTTTCAAACACCATCTTAATAATTGCTTTAAACTAGGTGATTCTGTTATATGGAAAAGATTATGCTATATTAAATGGGAGCATAAGAGGTTATCCAATCAGGATTGGGAGCTGACAATATTTTTTTTTGCCAAGAGAAATGGTTGGGAAACTTTTCCATTGATAGTATGTTAAGCACTCATTCCACTCCTACTTATAAAGTATGTGATTTTATTACTAACGGGAATTGGAATATTGAATTGCTTAAAAATTATGTGCCCAATTTTATTATCAATATTATTTTCAAGATTCATATTCATTTATATATGGATGACTGTATTTTGTTTAATCTTTTCAATGATGGTAAATTTTTTATTAAGAAGGAACATAATTTTTTTAAGTAAGCTTATCCTAAAGACCCTCTTAATTTAGCTTTCTAACGTGCTAGCATTCCTCCTTATTCATTTTTGGTATGGAGGATTTTTCATAATTTTCTACCTTTAGATTCTATTTTAATTGGTAAAGGTTTTCACATAGTTTCCAAATTCTAATGTTGTTATCATATTGAGAACATGAACCATGATTTTATTCGTAGCCCTATTGCTATGAAAGTGTGGTTATATTTTGACAGTTAGTTTAATGGTCTTCCCTCTTTTTGTTATAGTTCTTTCTCTAGTCATCTTAAAGAGTGGTTCGTTCCTTCTTAAGGACATATAAGGAACATCTTACTTGTTATCATTTGATGGTTTTTATGGAGAAGTAGAAATTAGTCTAAATAGGAGAACATTAAGATGAATGCTACTAGCATTATTTCTAAACTCATGGATAACATTTTTTAATTTTTTTTGGCTAATTTATTAAATGTTAATTCTTTTAAAAATTTTTATCATGTTGCTAGGGATTTAAGTTTGGTTTTCCAATTCTCTTCCTTTGTTGTTAAATACAAATTTGTTATTTGGAGAAAACCTTTGGAGGGTTGCATTAAGCTTAATACTGATGGTTCTATAAATAATTTAAATGCTTGTTGTTGTAGTATTATTAGGGATTTCAATGGGTTTGTTATTATTGCCTTTACTGGTCCTTATATTGCTAAAACTACTATTAAAGCTGAGATTGAAGTGTTGAAACTTCTTCACTATGAATTAGGTTGTTAAACCTAAGCTTTTGTCCCAGCGGCTAACCAAGAGAGGGGGTGAATTGGTAATTTAAAATTTAATTTCTCTTTCAAATATTTTATACCGAAAATAAACATTAATGAATTTTGCATAAATAGTTTTTCAACCACAACTTAAAAATAGTAAAGCAGAAAATAAAAAGCAACAAGATTTATAGTGGTTCGGTTAAACACGACCTACATCCACGCCCCGGAGGTACCCTATGAGTATTGCACTAATACCACTAGTGACTCTCCTTTTGCACCCACGGTAAGGCGAAGAAGCCTTTACAAAAACTCTTTTCACCACTACCCGGTGTGGCAGAGAACCGTCGTCCTTTTACACTATCCCAGTGTTGGTAGAGAACCGTCCTTCCTTTCACACTCTCCCGGTGTAGGCAGAGAACCCTTTGTCCTTTCACACTCTCCTAGTGTGGGCGGAGAACCCTTCATCCTTTCACTTTCCTAGTGTGGGCAGAGAACCCTTCGTCCTTTCACACTCTCTTAGTGTGGGCAGACAACCCTTCGGCTGTTCATACTCTGCAAGTGTCGGCAGAGAACCGGATCTCCTTTACAGATCTTCTCACAAGAAATCTAGAAGGATGAAAGAAAAGAGTGAAGTAATCATAAATCAAAAGTAAAAATTCTTACCTTTAAAGACCAAGTGAAGCCTTCACGCTCCAGTAGTAAGAATTCTCCTTCGAACACTCTCTCATACTCTCTCCTTGACTCTTCTTTCAATAGGCACAAAGATCAGTGAGCAAAAAGATTAAGGGGTAGTTTAGATTGGACTATATATAGGAAAGACACAAAAAACTGTCCAAAAACTATAAAATTTCAAGTCAACATGCAGTGGATCGTCCTGTACGATCTTGGATCTTCCTAGACAATTTTACTTAAATGTGTTGGAAACGAACCAAATGTTTATTGGTATGAACTAAATTCGTACTCGATCATCATCACGTACGAACTAGGTTCATATGGTATGAATGGTTATTCTATAAGTCGGTTCAAAAAAACTACAGAATGTCGCAAAAATTTTCAGAGTCTGTTCACTTCATCCTGGGACGAATATGGGTTCGTTCGGATGAAATTTTTACAAAGGCCAGTTCGTTGGACGATTTTGAGTTCGTCTTAACAAAACTTTTCTAGAGAGCAATTCATCCTGGCACGATTATAAATTTTGTCTGAACAAAAAATCTGTAGAGGAGATTTCGTCTTGGGACGATTTTGAGTTCAACTGGACAAAATTTTTCCAAGGAGCATTTCATCCTGGAATGAATATAAATTTTATCTAAATGAAAATTTTCCATAGAACATTTCATCCTGGGATGAATTTGAGTTCATCCTGGACGATCAGGACTTAGAAAAATTTTCTTCAACTCCTATTCGTTCCATTGCTCTTTCGAGGAGATAATTGACCTAATCGTCCAGTACGAACATGGTTCATCCTGCAAGATCAATATAAAATTTTCAAGATCTCCTTAAGTGTGTATGTATTTATTCACTCAATTATAATCACTCATTCATAAACTTAATTCAAATAAAACTACAAGCTTCAAATTCACAAAGTATCTCATGCTGAATTTGATTTGTAGTCTTCATAATCTAGAGTTCGATTTTCCTAAAATGTTAGTACACACAAGAGTAAAAATAAATATTCCAAAAAGTGTTAGGAGGTAACTATACATAAAATAATAATATTTGGAATCATCAAAACTATACAAGTTGCAAGAATGTAAAACATGCAAATTACAACTCTCTTAACAGTCTTCCCCTTTTTGATGATGGCAAAATAATTATTGTTTGTATATTTTTAAATTCTAAGAATCTCCTAAACTCCCCCTGAAATGATGAACACATGAAAATAAGTAGGCATTTGAATCAATTTTTTTTTTATTTTTCAAATTTTTTGTTGATACAAAACAAAACAAACACACACAACGATAAAAAAAACAATTTCTCCCCCTTTTTGACAATAGAAAAAAGAGAAGAAGTAAAAGACCAAAAATGTAAGCAGTCATATGATAATCCTTTGATAATTGATCCTTGAAAAGTGACTGAGATTAATTTTGCAAACAAAATCAAAACATTAGGCAAATCATAGTAATTCATAGATTTTAAGAAGAGATATAACATTGATAATAAAAAGTTTTTATCAAAAACATAAGTCAATTTAGATACTAAGATAGAGAAAATCATTGCAAAAAGGATGAATAGAAAATTTGTATATTTCAAATTTCAATATGGAATATAAATGAACAGTAGATCAATTTGAATTAAGAGATTAAAAGATAATGGAAAGAAATAACTATCACATGTGGCGCTTTGCGCATCTTTTTCAAATTTTTGGCACATTTTTGTGCATCTTTTTACTTGTTGGCTTATTTTGTGCCTCTTTTTCAACTTGCAAACCATTGCGCATTCCTTTTGATTTTTGTACATTTGTACATTTTTCAAGAGTAATTTTGATCTTTCCAAAATCAATAATAAAATATTTCAAATTTTTCTAAGTGCATAAATATTTATTGATAAGTGAAATACAAAATAAGAAAACATCACAGTTGCAATAATAATATTAGACATTAATGTAGTCTAAATAAGAGACATGAAATTGACAATCTTAATTACATCAAGATATAAGCAAAACTTAAATTTAGAAAAAAATAGATTTTCTAATGAATTTAATTTCAACTTGCATTTCAAAGTATAGCACTATTAAGATAAAAAATCTAATGATTGTCATAGAGGCTAACACACATTTCAAAAAATAAATTAAAGACAAAACATGATAACTTATATTGATATCAAAATGAAGGATATTACAATTAAAACATAAGATATCAATATGCATAAGATTTAAAAACAATAATATCTAAAGAAAAGAAAATACATCACATTTTCCTAAAACATAAAACTAACACACCGACTAGAGAAAATACATAAAATCAAGTGCAACTGTCACTCAAAAGGACCCTGATCTGGAGGTGGATAAGGAGGAGGTGCAGCACCGAAGATATTAAAATAAGTACTAATCATAAGTATGTTTGTATTAATATCATTCATCTGATCCCTCATAAACGCCATGTCATGCTGATATTGTGCATCCTGCTGTTGAAGATGAGTCTCAATTTGATCAAAATGTTGATCAACATGAGTCCCTAAGCGATCAAATCTTTGAACCAAATCCTAATAATTTGGTTCATTGGTGGGTGCAGGTGCAGCTTCATGTTCTTCCTCAGTATCACTAATGACATGTGCTTTACTTGGTTCTTCTTTAAAGATTGCTCCAAATGATTCATCGTTGTAGTAGAGCGATTCTTCAAACTCAAATTATATTTCTTATCCAGAATGTAGACAACTAGATGTCCTAAGGCGATGTTCTTCTTTCTCTTATGCTCTACATGACCAATTTCAGACAGTCCATAAAGATAATCAAGTATAAGTTGAGCTTTATCTATAGGTTCTTTAGTCATGATCAAGAAGGTCACAATAGAAAGAAGATGAGTATGTTGATCCGATCAACAGCTTTAGGAATTATAGAAGTTTTAAGAACATGCTGGATGATACGAGCATTACGAACTAGACCAGATACCTTAGGCATATGCTCGTTAAAATTGATTCCTCTAATAACTTTATTAATTTCATACCATTCATATTCAATTGAGGTAATCAAGGTATGTGCTATAGCTCCCTCAGTTCTTAAGTTCAGAAAGGCTCCAAAGTCAGCCTTGGTGATTTCAACTTTTTTCTTAAAGACAAAAGAACGAATGACAATATGGTCAGAGTTGAAAGACATGTTTGCAAGGAAATAGTGGAAGGTTTCTTTATTCTAGAGATAAACTAGGGTGAGGATGAAACCAAACTGAGTTGAAGCAAACAAGTTCATCACCTGAAAGGTTAGTTGTTCTTGGACAAAAATTTTTGAGGGTGTGATCTTGGCGGAGACAAACCTAGAAAAGGATTTTTCATTGGCTTTAGAAAGAAAGTTCTCAGAGGAATTCTTTGGTGGACCCCTTGACAGAGTCTTTTGACGCTTTCTAGAACTTGCCATTGATAGGATCAAAGGAACAAAAGGATTTGAAAGTGAAAGTGAAATGAGAGTGACTGTTGAGTTCAAAAGCCCTTCCATTTATTGAAAAAATGATAGTTCGTACAAGACAAAATTTTACATTTGTCCCGTACAAAAACTTTCATATGGATGAAAGAATGCGACCAAAATAAAATGGCTTTTCGTAATCACACAACTTACAAAGCATCCTTTCGTACAGACTTTTGACAAGACTGATCGTACAGACGAACACGTATTCGTTTCAGGACGATCAGAACTTATGATCATTTTAATGGCAGTTGAAACCGTCCACTCCATCGAACTGACATGTGTTCGTTCGGACGAACCAAAAGTTCTTACGTATGAAATATAGCATTAAAAACTACCTTATCCGATTAACTATCATTCAATCGTCCCGTCGTTTGAATAAGTTCATCCTCGACGATCGTGACGATCATACAGACAAAGTAAAAAATAAAAATTAAAAAATTGCACGCAAACGGTTCAAAATCCAACCGTTTGACATACGACACAAATCATCCCATACGAAAAAATTTTGTCCCGGATAATTGCCACTCAAATTTTTCAAAAACAAGCACTCAATCAAAACTAAAACACAAGAACACTAAAAACATGATGAAAACGAAAATAAAAACTCAATCAAAAGTAAAACACAAGCACACTAAAAACATTAACTTGAAAACACATATCAATGCTACATAAAACATTTTTAATTAAGCATTCAAATCAATAACACCTAGCCTTGTTCTTAATGCACTGAAGGTATCAAAGGCTAAAGGTTTTGTAAAAATGTATTCAAGTTGATTTTCAGTAGAAACATGAATGAGTTCAATTTCTTCTTTGGATATATGATCCCTTATGAAATGATACATTATGTATATATTTTTGATTCTTGAATGTTGAATAAAATTTTTAGAAATACAAATAGCACTAGTATTATCACATTAAATTAGAATAGTGCCTATAGTTAATCGTAAATCAATTAACTGTTATTTCAACCAAAGTACTTCTGCCACACAACTTCCTAATGCAATGTATTCAGCTTCAGCAGTAGATAGGGCTACTGAATTTTATTTTCTACTGGACCAAGAGAAAAAAGAATTTTCGATAAATCCAGAGGTACTTTTTCTATCAACCCTATAACCTATAAAGTCAGAATATGATCAATTATTTCAAAAGAAGAACTAAACTTAGGATACTATATTCCTAAGTTCTGAGTTCCTAACAGATATCTTAGAATTCTTTTTACTGCTGTCAAATGTTATTCTTTTGGATCTGATTGAAATCTAGCACATAAGTAAACACTAAACATGATATCGGGTCAGCTAGCAGTCAAGTAAAGTAAAGATCCAATTATCCCTCTAAATCTCTTTTGATCAACAGATTTTCTCTTAGGGTTCTTATCCAACTGAACTGAGGAACTCATTGGTGTACTAACATGTTTAGCATTATCCATTTCATACTTTTTGAGGATGTCCTTAACATATTTTGATGTGCTAAGAAATATACCCTCCTCAATTTACTTAATGCTAAATCCTAGAAAG
>NW_021319486.1:1790719-1814707 GCF_001605985.2 Dendrobium catenatum
TTTTCAAACAAAAAGCAGTAGGAGTTTGAATATAATTCAAGTCTAGCATATAAACATTATTTACCCTTTACCATTCAAAACATCTTTACCATTTAGGCTTAATATACAGCTAGTAGGAAAAAATTTCACACAATATTCTTTATCACATAGCTGGCTTATACTTAACAGGTTATGCTTTAAGCCTTCTACCAATAACACATTCTCAATATAAAATTTATTAAGATTTCCAATCATACCTAATCCAACCACCTTCCTTATGGTGTTATCTCCAAGTGTAACCTTGCCTCCATTCCTGGCTTCCAGCGATATAAATTATGCAGTATCTCCAGTCATATGCTTTGAGCATTTGTTATCCAGGTACCATATGCTCTCATGAGGTCTTATATAAAAGCGACCCTGCAAAATTATAAAATGTTAGACCTGGGAACCCAAATAAGTTTTGGTTCTCCTTTTGGCAATTTATAATCAGATGCATATATGATATATCTAGGTTTATGCATATTAGGTCTCCACACCAAATAAGTTTTCATCTTCAAATTACAAGTGTGAGCTATATGTCCAAACAATCCACAATTATTATATTTGACTTTTGGAAATGGATTCCTAAGTATTCTACCATTCATCTGTCTATTCAGGGATTTCATAAATTTAGGATATAGAATAGGATTAGTAAAATCTTCAAGTCTGGGGGGTATCCTATTATCCTCGAGAGCTTTTATCTTCAATTTATAAAACAAATTCATATCTTCCAAGATTTGATTTGTATAATTGATTTGATATATTTTTCTCTCAGATGCATCCTTAAAGTTTTAAAATTCTTTTTCAAGTTCAACAAAGGATGATTTTAAATTTTCATGATTTTTTTTCAAGTCATCAAACTCATTAAGTAATTTTATGTGGTTGTTGTCAATTAAAGCATGATTTTTCCTAAGGATTTTATATTCCTTTTATAATTCTTTAAACTTTAAACTTAGACTAGCATGCATTTTCTTCATTTTTCTATATGCATCATGCATGTGTTCAAAAACTTCAAAAAGTTCATCATAGATTAAGTCACATACATCTTCTTGATCTGACTGATCAAGACTATCGGCCATTAAGCATAAATTAGTGACTTCCTCTTCCTTTTTAGTCTCTGATGAATAAGAAGCTGAGTCCACCAAGAAAGCTCTTTGAAACTTCTTCTTACCCTTCTTTACAGTTGGTTTCTCCTCTACCTTCTCCTTGCTAGGAGTGGCTTTGAGTTTTGGGCATTCAGTCTTGATATGTCCAGGTTTTCTGCACTCATAACAAATTACATCATTTAAAACCTTGGCATTTCTATTTAATTTACCTCTATTCCATTACTAGCGTCTCTTCTGCTTCCTCTTCAAAAAGCTTCTAAATTATATAGTCATCAATACAATGTCATGTTCATCCTCAGGTTGTGAGTGTTCACTCTCAGACTCTTCCACTTTTAGTTCTATGTTTTTTTCCCTTCGTGATTCACCTGCATCAATCTTTCTTTGGCTAACTCCTTGCTCGTAAGCAGTTAGCGAACCATGAAGATTATCAATAGAGTAAATATTAAGATCTTTAGACTCTATAATTACAGTAATTTTAGCATCATAAGCAGTAGGCAAACAATAAAGAATCTTATTAACCATTTCAGTATTCGTTAGTTCCCTACCCAGTGCATCCAAAGAGGTGACTATTTATGTGAATCTTGTTTACATATCAGAAATAGATTCATTTGATTTCATGCAAAATAGTTCATAATTATGCAACAAGATATTAAGTTTAGATTACTTAATCTCATTAGTCCCCTCATAAGTTATACATAGTCTATCCCATATGTCCTTTCCACTTTTGCAAGTAGAAACCCACATGTAATCTTCTGATTTAAGAGCACAAAAGAAACTATTCAAGCATTTGGCAATTTGCGCTAAGTCATGTTCTTCTATTGTCCAGTCTGTAAAAAGTGTTTCAACTCTAACTCCGTCAACTAGTCTAGTTGGTTTTGTATACCCTTCATGAACTAAGATCTACATATGATAATCAAGTGAATGTAAAAATGCAGATATGCATGTTTTTTAAAAATCAAAAGATATATTGTCAAACTGTGGAGGTCTAGTTATTGAGTAACCCTCTGGTATATTTCGGTTTCCAAATATAGCCATCAACTTTAATCAAAAAGTAGTCTAAACTTAAGATTTTGAAAAAAACCTCTGATACCACTTGTTGAAACTTGTTTACTATGAATTAGGTTGTTAAACCTAAGCTTTTGTCCCAGCAGCTAACCAAGAGTGGGGGTGAATTGGTAATTTAAAATTTAATCCCTCTTTTGAATATTTTATACCAAAAATAAACTTTAATGAATTTTGTAGAAATAGTTTTTCAACCACAACTTAAAAATAGTAAAACACAAAATAAAAAGCAGCAAAAAAAAAAAATAAAACACATAAGATTTATAGTGGTTCGGTCAAACACGACCTACATCTACTCCCGGAGGCACCATCGGAGTATTGCAATAATAGCACTAGTGACTCTCCTTTTGTACCCACTGCAAGGCGGAGAAGCCTTTACAAAAAATCTTTCACAACTACCCGGTGCAACAGAGAACCATCATCTTTTTACACTATCCCCAGTGTTGGTAAAGAACCGTCCATCCTTTCACACTCTCCCGGTGTAGGCAGAGAACCCTTCGTCCTTTCACACTCTTCTAGTGTGGGTAGAGAACCCTTCATCCTTTCACACTCTCCTAGTGTGGGTAGAGAACCCTTCGGCTATCACACTCTCCAAGTGTTAGTAGAGAATCGAGTCTCCTTGATAGATCTTCTCATAAGAAATCTAGAAGGACGAAAGAAAAGAGTGAAGTAATCACAAATCAAAAGTAAAAGCTCTTATCTTTAAACACCAAGTGAAGCCTTCACGCTCCAGTAGTAAGAATTCTCCTTCGAACACTCTCTCACACTCTCTCCTTGACTCTTCTTTCAATAAGCATGAAGATCAGTGAGTAAAAAGATTAAGTGACAGTTTAGATTGGACTATATATAGTAAAGACACAAAAAATCGTCCAAAAACTGCAAATTTTCTAGTCAACATGTAGTGGATCGTCCCGTACGATCGTGGTACTTAAATGTGTTGGAATTGAACAAAATTTATATTGGTACGAACTGAATTCGTACCCGATCATCATCCAGTACGAACTAGGTTCGTCCGGTACGAACGGTTATTCCATAGGTTGGTCCCAAAAATTGCAGAATGTCTCCAAAATTTTTATAGTCGGTTCACTTCGCCCTGGGATGAATATGGGTTCGTACAGACAAAATTTTTACATAGGACATATCGTCTTGGGATGATTTTGAGTTTTTCTGGATGAAAATTTTCTAGGAGCAATTAGTCCTGGCACGATTATAAATTTTGTCTGAACAAAAATTCTCAAGAGGAGATTTCGTCTTGGGATGATTTTGAGTTTGATTGGACAAAATTTTTTCATAGAGCATTTCATCCTGGAACGAATATAAATTTCTTCTGAACAAAAATTTCCAGAGAACATTTTGTCCTGGGATGAATTTGAGTTCGTCATGGAAGATCAGGACTTAAATTTTTTTTTTCAACTCCTATTCGTTCCATTGCTCTTTCTAGGAGATAACTAACATGATCATCCCGTACGAACATGATTCATCCTATATGATCAGTATAAAAATTTCATGATCTCCTTAAGTGTGTGTGTATTTATTCACTCAATTACAATCACTCCCTCACAAACTTAATTCAAAGAAAAGTACAAGCTTCAAATTCACAAAGTATCTCATGCTGAATTTGATTTGAAGTCTTCGTAATCTAGAGTTCAATTTTCTTGAAATGTTAGTACACACAAGAGCAAAAACAAATCTTCCAAAAAGTGTTAAGAGATAACTACACATAAAATAATAATATTTAGAATCATCAAAATTATACAAGTTGCAAGAATGTAAAACATGCAAATAGCAACACTCTTAATATGAAGGTCATCTTTATGATATTCAATTATGTATTTCTTTAGGCATCACTAATGTTTGGATTGAAGTAGATGTTATGCTTTTGATTTATTATATTAATTGGAATTCTAATTCTAATCCTGATAATTTTTATATGTTAAGAGATATTACGCAGTGTCTCTCTTTCATTACTTTCTCTATTTCTCATATTTTGCGGGAAGGAAATTTATTGCTGACTCCGTTGCTAAAGTGGGGTGTAATTTAGCTAGTTTCATTGAATTTATGTTGCATTCTTTACCTGGGGAAATAAAGGTTTGATTATACTGGATCATTCTAGTCTTCCTTAAGTTCATATGTCTTAGTATTCTCTACTTGCTTTTTGTTTCTCCTATGCTTGTTATTTGGATATTGACTATTTTTTTCTTAGACATTTTTGGTTTTTTCTATATCTCTTGTTCAGATCTTTTGGAGCTTTGGTGTGTTTCTGTGTGCTAAACTTATTTTTATAATATGCTTTTGAAGTGGTTCTTGGATATTTGGCTAATTGGTTCTAGAATGATTAACATATTCTGTTAGAATTTATTTTTGTTTTATTTGCTGATGGTATTTTACTAATGTGGCTGGTTGGGTTTTAGCAATGATTGGAAAAATTATATTACTAATTTAACCCCTATTTGTTGCTATCTTTTCCCTTGGTGGAGACTTATAAATTACTTGGCTGTGGTCCTTTTAATCCTTGTCCAGTGGGGGATGCTATATGTGGTGGCATCTTAGGGTTAGTTTGTTGGTGTTGCGTCTAATTATTTCATCTTCTTTTGATTTGGAGTTGTTGGAATGAGGGGTTTAGTTGTGTGTTCATCATGAGTTTTACTTCCTTTTACTTCTCCGTCTATTCCTTTGTAGATTTCCTATGCTGGTTTCTCGGGTGGGTCTAGGATTATATTTGAGTGGCATTTGGGGTTTCTTTATGATGGTACATATACTACAAGCCTAAGATTTGACCCTTAATCACTTCAGCTTCTGCTTTCCATTTAACTTTTTGTGATGTCAATACTTTTTTGGTTTTTTTTTGTAAATGGATTCCATCATCAATTATTTAATTATTGAGTATTTCTATTTGTTGGTTGATATTCTACTGGGTGGTTACTACAGTTTCAAAGGTTGGATCTTCTATTATGCATTTAAGATTGTTTATAATGGGTTTGGCTCCATCAATGACATCTTTTATGATTTGCATTTCAGTATACTGGCTAGTGGCATCTTCATGTTATCTATTATGGTTATATCTTCATGTGGTTATTTATCCTTGATCTCATCTATTTTATGGATATGTTGTTTTGGTCTATGGCTTCTTTGTTCTTAGTTTATTGGAAGTCTTATTGCAGCTGCTGGCATCTTCATTTTCAGTATACTAGCTTGTGGCATTTTCATGTTACCATTACAATTGTGCTCTTTTTCTTGTTAACAGTAAATTTTTAGGGTTGCTGTTGTTTATCAGTATTAATGATGGAAGTGCAAGGATACCCATAAAATCATTATATCCTTTCATAATATTAATTTGTAGTACTATTTCTTATTATGGATGTTGCTTTACTAGCTTAGTGTTTTAACTTTTTGTATTATATCTTCTTTGTTGCTTTTGAATATTTTGTTCAGTATCATTGAAGGTTGGTTTTCTAGGTTTTTGGAGACTCATTCTCATTTTGTGTGGGGCTCAACTTTGGTTGGAAAGGCTGTGCTGAATGCGTACAATTATTCCCTTTCATTTCGGGTTTTTAGTTTGTTATTAGGTTTCTTTGTAATTGTGCATAGAAAAGATATCCGACACTTAGTTCTTATTTTTTACTTTTCTTGTAGCTCTTTCGAGCATTAGCAAGCTAGAGGTCTCTATAAGGAGCATGTAATACTTTTTTTGATATTAATACGTAGGCCTATTCATGGGTCAATAAAAAAATAAGATCATTAATTCAATCTATTTAGTTTCTTCTCTGGCAGTTCTAGGGCATCCATCAAAGCTTAGATTTTTGTGTAGCTTTTTGCTGGGTTTTCTTACATTTCTAATGGGTTTTCTGTCACCCTATACAAATTGAGGTTGGTCTAACATTGTTTTGTTTGTAATTTTCTCTTCTTTTTGCTTTCAACTTTTGGATTATGATGACTTTGTCATCTTCTAATTCTTGGGTTACTTCTAACATTTAACCTCTAAGTAGGTTTGTGGGTATTTTTGAAATTTTTGTGAGCACTAATTCTCTATCTTTCAATGATGTTATCTCTAGTCCTGCCTCATCTTCTTCCCCCCTTTTCTGATGACCAAAACTTCTTTTAAGGGTTTTCCTTCTTTAATGTTTGGCGAAGATGTTATAATGAAGCTTGTGTCTTTATGAGTTTACCCTTTTTTGGAAATTTTCTTTACAGAGACCTAATCTTGACTTGATCAGAGGTTTCTTTGTAAATTTTAAACTTTATGGTACCTATTTTATTAGATTTCTTAATTTGTGTCAAATTTTGATCTGGTTGTCCAATGATCTCGACTATAGATATATTTTTTCTATATAAACCTACTATATTCATGATTGTCAAATGAGACTCCTGAAATATACTCCTTTTTTTGATGTTAAAGAAGTAGCGCCAATTGCCCCGGTATGGATTTTATTTTCCAACCTACTGTTGCATATGTTCGATCCTCAAATTTTGTATTCTTTGGTTTCTATTTTTTGTAGGCCTCTTCAAATGGACCAAACATCTGACTCTACATGTCTTTCATTTATTGCCCATGTGTTGTTTGAACTTGATGTTATTAAAAAATACCCTAGGGATAACTGGCTTGGCCCATAAAAAATAGGGCATCTTCAAAGAGTGGAATTTAAAAATTTGCCTATTTTTACAATCATTGCAAAATGTATGGTCATACTCTTTCCAAATGTAATCTTTAAACCCAAAGAACTAATTAGAGATACTAATAAACCTAATATTTTTGAGGTTCCTGCATCAATTAGTCATATTGGGAACTATAATAATTCATATATTGATTTTTTTATATAAAACTTGCAATTGATGACTATGATTCTTAGGAATTCATCCAATGATCTTTATATTGTTCCCAATATGGTTTGTGTTTAAGATTTAGGGGAAGCTATTCAAATCAAAACTATTTAGGGATTTCATATTACATTTAATGCTCCTAATCTCTCTATTAATGTTATTGACTCACATGTTTTTGATGACCAAATTGATGTGATCAATTTATCTTAAATACCATGTTATTTTAATAAAAATATTAGTGAATTTCAATATATGAGCACTAGTAGTGATGATTGTTAAAATCCTGTACCTATTGCCTCCAATTTTCATATGCAGGAAATGTGGAAGAAGGTGAGCTTGCTCAGGATTATGATTTTGATAGTGGTTCCAAAGATGGATTAAAATGTAATATTAATATTAATGGTTCTAGTAACTCTAGTAAAATTAATGTTGTCAAAAATAGTGCTTATGATGATAATATGGGGGATAGGATACATAGTCATAGTATATCGATTAAAATGAATTATATGGGAAATATTGTTCTTGATGATACTATAGAGGATAAGACTCATGGGTTTACGAAAGTTCTAGGTAAGAAGGCTAAAAAATTAAAATTCCAATATTGCAATAGCTAAGTAGTACTAAATCTCAAACTGCTATTAATTCTTTGATTAACGTTTAAGTCCCTCATTTGGAATGTTAAGGATATTGGTTGCCATTCTTCTAGGATTTTATTTTTAGTTTTAGCTAGAACCTTTAATCCATACTATTAAGTTTCTTTTCACTAGTCATTTTTTAGGTTTTGAACATGTTGTGGCCAATATTTCTCATAAGATTTGGGTCTTTCAGAAGGGCCATATTATTGGTAACTTTAACCAAGCGATTCACTATCAACATGAGTTTTATAAATTTAATTATTTTGTTTTTTTATTCTTGTTCTTCTAGAATTACTTGAAAGTCTCTTTGTGAATAGTTTTTAATTTTCACACCATGGCTTGCTTACCTTGGATGGTTGGTTGGGATTTTAACACCATAACTACTTCCTATGACAGACTTAGTGGTTCCCTCACTATTTATAAATCTATGGAGGATTTTAACAATACAATTTTTTATTGTAATTTAGTGGACATTGGTTTTTTTGGTAATACCTACATTTGGAATTTTTGAAAATTTATTGTAACATTTGGATCATGTGCTTTCTAACAATCTTTAAATGACAAATTATTTTAGCACCAATATAGATCATCTTATTATAACTCTTTCTGACCATTCCTTCATTCGGATTTGTATCAAATTGATTCAGACTTCTTGTCCTTTTAACTTTAGATTTCAAAATATGGGGCTCTTAGATAGCACCTTTTTAACTATGTTTCATAAAAATTTATAAGCTCCTTTGCATCCTGAAAATTCTACTCGAGACATAAACATAGTTTGGATGAAACTTAAAAGACTGAAGCTAAAAATCACTTGGCGGGATAAATAAATAAATAAGTATATATATATATATATATATTAAAAATTCACTATTATCTAGGCTCCTAAGGATATGGTGACTTTAAGGGACATCAACTTTCAAAATAATCCTACAGAGAACAACTTTAAATTCCTCAATGATACTAAAATTTCTTTTCTCCAATTCCAAGCTCAAGAGATGGTTTACTGGAAATAAAAGTTGCTTCCCAACATCTTTCAAAGGGTGATAGTAACTCTAAGAATTTTCATACTTTAGTTAATAAGAGAAGAACTAAGAATTACGTTCATAAGATTTATTTTCCTTTTGGGTCTTCTTTAGAGGATGTTGAGGATATTATCAATTCTTTTATGGAGGAATTAAAAATTTTCTTAACAAATATTTTATCCCAAAACCCATTGATTTTCCTCACCTTATACCTTCACTTACAAGGGACGAGGATAATATGGCCCTAATTCAACCCCTACCTCCAAGATGATTTTTGATATTATCATATATATGAATTCTAACTCTATCGGTAGCCCCGATAGTTTCACAACCAAATTCTTTCAAAAGGATTGAAATTTTGTTAGTGATGATGTGTTTCATGTTGTCTTAGATTTATTTGATGGTAATCCTCCCCCTAAATATTTTACTTCCACTTCCATTGTTCTTATTCCTAATAAAAGTTTTACTAATTATTGGGATGATTTTAGGCTCAATAGTCTCTATACTTCTTTTTGCAAACCCAACTCCAAAATTTTAATGGGACGCTTAGTTCCTTTACTTCCCCAACATATTTTTTTAATCAAACTGCAGTTTATAAAGGGGAGATCTTATTTAATAACATTTTGATTGCTTAAGAGTTGATTCATAGTCTTAATACCAAGATGAGAGGGGGGAACATTATTATTATAATGGATTTTTGATAAAGCATGCGATAACATTAACTAGAGTTTTCTCAATAATATTCTTCAATTATTTGACTTTAATGTGGCCATTATTAAGCTTATTAGAAACTTAATTAAAGGCTACTTTTTTTTTTGTGATTGTTAATGGAAAAATCAATCATTTTTGTTTTATCCTCTTAGGGGTTGAGACAAGGTGATCCAATTTCTCCTGCTTTTTTTTATTTTAGCTATTGAGTATTTGTGTAAGGGCATTATTTATCTTTATGATCATTACCCTAATTTTTCTTTTAGGATTATGGGTGGTTTTCCTACCTCTCATTTAAGTTTTGCTGATGATATAATTTTATTTACTAATGATTCCTTGAATATGCAACACATTCTTATGAGATTTTTGCATAACTTGTGAAAATTTTACTTTCCTTTTCCTTAATAACAATTAAGGTTTTTTTATTTCTTCTAAAAATAGCTCTAAGGATTAGATCAATAATAATCATGATTTTATGGGTTTTCTTCTTAATTTTTTTATTATTAAATATTTAAGGGTTTCTTTGTACAAAGGCATGAAGAGATCTTTCCTTTTGATGATCTTATATCCTTTGAACATAAACAGTTAGCCTCTTGGAAGTTCTATCTGTTAACTTAGGTGGACATACTTTCTCTTATCAAAAATGTTTTGTGCTCCCATACTGTTTACATTCTTCAAACCATACAACCTACTCTTTTGAGTTGTAACCATATGGAGGGGCTTTTTAATAAGTTTTTTTGGATGAGCACCACTAATCAATCTAAAATTCTCTTATTTTCTTGGAGCAACAGTTTTGGTGTATTTCAAGAAGGTGGGTTGGGTTGTAAAAGGATGACTGATTTAACCCATGCTCTTTCCAGTAAGATTTTATTTTATTTCGATGCTAAAAATAGTTTGTGGGCTAAGTTTATGACTACTAAATACTATATTGGTAAATATTCTACTATGTCTTTTTATAAATATTGTGATTAAAAGGTTTACAATCATTTATGCAATATTAAATGGGAGGTTGATAACTTAAGTCATTGGGTTAGGGAAACATTTTTTTCTGGCAAGATCATTGATTAATTTCCAATTTTATTCATTGCAAGCTCAATCCCTACTCTTCTTCTTCTATTAAAGTGAGTTCTTTTATTTTTGAGAACTCTTGGGATTATAATTAATTGGCTAAGGTGATCCCTGAATCTCTTATTAATGTTATTATGCATATCCCTCTTACTGTTGAATATGAAGTTTGCTTATTTTTTAAACTCTCTAATACTGGAAATTTTAGATTGAAAGAGGCTTTGAATGGGTTTCATTTTAAGAATCTAATTTCATTGGTGTTTTTAATGTTTTGGCATAAAATATTAAATCTTTCATTGTTATTTTTATCTAGAGAGTTATGCATAGGTATATTTCCACTGATGATAATCTTTTGTCTAGTGGTTTTACTTTATGTTGTAAATGCTGATGTTGTCATCATGTCGAAACTATGCATCATTTCCATATTTCTAGCCCTATTGTTGCCAAAGTGTGGATTTATTTTGATGATCTCTTTGGTTATAATTGTTTTGTAGGTTTTACTAGCATTGTTGATATGTTGAACCTTTGGTACACAAATTCTAAAGGCCATATTAAGAATGTTATCCCCTTTCTTATTCTTTGATTCATATTGCTTGCTCGTAATAATTCATTTTTTTAATAATGTTCGTACTAACCATCAGCATATTATTACTAAGTAAAGATAAAGAGCCTATTATTTTTATTCTAATATTTTAGCTCTAAAAATTGTAGGGGTTTTACTCCTTGGGCTCAAAACTTTAGCCTTTTGTTGCATATTAATAAAACTTTTGATGAGTCTAAGTTGGTTTATTGGATTAAACTCAACCAAAATTATTTTAAATTGAATACTGATTGTTCTCTTAAGAGCTCTGATTTTAGATGTTGTGGTATTATCAGGGACTCTTTAGGAAACACTATCATAGCTTATACTTTTCCTTTACATAATTATTATATTATTTATATAGATTTCTCTATTATTTTATATGGTCCTAAGTTGTGTTTATCTTTAGGAATCTATGACATTTGGATTGAGATGGATGCTACTTATAGCCTGTATTGTTTGAAGGACTCTGATAGTGATGTGTGTAGTCTAGATCTATTTTACATTATTAGGGATAGTAAGCACCTATTGATGTTGTTTAAATTCCATATTTCTTACATTTTCTAGGAAGACAAATCTTGTGCTGATTGGTTAGACAATTATGGGTGTAAGCTTTATTACCCTATGTAATTCACTTATATTAATCTCCCTATCCTCTTGAAAGGACTCATTAGATTAGATAAAATTAGTCTTATATATGTTAGATTGTAATTTTGCTATTTTGAGTGGTCAGCATAGTGGTTTTCCTTGATTGTTTTTCATTGCCTCATTTTGGCTTTTTCATCCTTCGTATTAATGGTTGATGAACATGGGGATGGATTTTTCTACCATTATTTCCTATGTCCTAAATTTTGGTTCTTCTGTGTTTGTTGTCGTGAATTAGAAGGTGGGTTTTTTTTTTTGGATTTTGGGTGTTTGTATTCCTACTAGATGCGCTGGCTATATTGGGCTATCTATCCTAGTGTTATTTAGGCTTCTAACCTACTACCCCTATTTTTATTTCTACACTAGTTCTAATTCTAGATACTTTCATGCCCCTACTAGTTAGCTGAGATTTATTCTAAATTATATCAATTATTATTTTTTTTTGAAGTTTTGTTATGGTGTTAGTGGTGGTTGTACTATATAAACCCTTTGTAATTATGTATAATATGATATTATCTCCACCTACAACATATCTTTGGGGTGGTTGCACTAGTTTTGGATGAGATTTAAGCGACGACTGGGTAGTCTTGATGATAGCCATTTTGATACTTCTCACCAGAGCTAGATTTGGCTTTCTTCTTTCAATCCATCCATTGTGAGCTGCCTTGTGAGGTTAATTAATTTGGCTTTCCTTTATGTTTTGGGCTTGTTGGGAGGGGGGGCTTGGGGGGGGGGGGGGGGGGGGTACAGTATTGTTCCAGCTTGTGGATGTTTTGTTATGATTTTTTATTTTTCATTTTTCTTGTTAATCCAACCATCTATTGATGTTATTTTTTATTTATGCTCTTTCTTGAGTATCTGAAAGTGTAATATTGATTTTTCTTCTATCTATTGATTTTGCCTTGGGTATTGGCTAATGCACTATTCTAAGATTTTTTATTTTCTGCTCCTTGTCCCACCTGTTCTCTTATTTCAACTTTACTAATTCTTTTCATATTATGGATTTTCTTGTGTAAATTGAGCCTCTCTTTGTTAGCTTTTTTGTTGGATGTTGATGCTTTATGATGAGGCTGGGGTGAGTTTATTTATCTTATGGTATTTTGTTGGGCTAGTTATGCCTTATTTTGGGTGTGGGCCTAGGGTTTTGTAGGGGACTGGTGGGCTGTCTTTCTTTGATTGGGGTGTGGGGTTGTTTTGGTTGGGTTTTACTTATTTTAGGATATGTCTGGGTTGCTTGGATTTTTGTTATGGGTTGATTTTTTATGCCTTTCCTTTGGGAGACACTTTTGGGCTATGAGGTTAACATATTTATGCTATTGCCATTTTCTTACCCTAATGTGTTCTCTTTCTCATTTTGGTTTCTAAGAGTTTTTCCAACAAGGTTATACATGTTTATTTTTTATCTTATCAATTATTACTACTAGAAATACTTTTTACAGTTTTACAGGTTATATAAATGGTTCTTCAAGCTTCATTCAATGATCTCCACATATATGATGTATTTTGCTAATTATTCATTGTTCAATTTAGGAATAAGTTTATTAGAGTATAATTTCTAATTTCAAATCAAGTCAATAGATTTAGTTATCTAAAATAGTTAATTATTAAGATTTTTCAAATTATGAATTATTATACAATGTTCATTCAAACCTTATCTTGTGTTTATTATTAATCTATAAATTTTGCATAGTTGTTAATTATCATTTTTATTCTAGCTAAATAAGCAATCAAAGTGCAAGCATTATGTAGAGAATAATATTCAATAGTCAAGCTTAAATGAATTTAAATTAAATGTAAATGTTAGAACAAAAAATTATGAAAATAAGTAAGTGAACTAAAATAAAATACAAAATAACATAATCTATAAGAAACTCAAACATGAAACACAATTGAGTTTCCAACCATCAATGTTTCGTTTATAGTATTCAAAGAAACTAAGTTAATTATTATTTTTGAGAATGAACCAAATTAATGATATTTCCCATGTTATCTATATCCCCTCCAAAATAAGGTTTCATTCTATGTCCATTGACTTTAAAAATGAGTAAACTCTTTTTATCCTGAATTTCAATAGCTCTAGAGGGAAATTCTTTTATAATATTGAATGGTCATGCCACATGGACTATAGTATTCCTGGAAGTAATTTTAATTTTGAGTTAAAGAGAAAAACTTCTTACCTAGGGGTGAAGACATTTTTAGGAAGCTTATGATCATTCCTTTTCTTAACTTTATCTGTATAGATCTTAGCATTTTCATAAACCTTATTTGAAATTTCTTCTAATTCATTTAATTGTATTAATCTTTTCCTCTGCTCCCTCAATTTTGAAATTTAATTCTTCCACTGTAAAAAATGCTTTATGTTCTAATTCTATAGGAAGGTGGAAAGCTTTTCTAAATGCTAACCTATAGGAGGACATTCCAATAGGGGTCTTAAAAGTAGTCCTATAGGCCCATAGTGCATCATCTAACTTAATTTCCTGGTATTTCCTATTGGTACTGATTGTTTTCTCCAAAATTTCTTTTAATCTACCTATTACTAATTTCAGCTTGACCACTAGTTTTGGGAAGATAAGCTTATGCATGCATATGATGAATATCATATTTTATTAATGTTGTTGCTACTATCTTATTATGAAAATGACTTCCACATCACTAATTAATTCTCTAGGCATCACAAATCTCGACATAAAAAAATTTAAGCACAACCTAAGCATCAGTTATAGGAGTTATCACTCCTTTAATCCATTTTGATTGATAGACTAAAGTAATAAGATTATATTGTCATCCATGTGATTGCATAAATGGTCCCATAACATCTAATCCCCAAACATCAAATAACTCAATTTCCAAAATAGAATTCAAAGGCATTTCATTTCTTTTAGAAATATTTCCAACTCTTTGACATTGATCACAATTCCTAACATAATAATTAAAATTCTTAAATAAAGTAGGCCATTAAATAATGGTTAGAGTACCTTAAAATCTCTTCTAAATTATCTAAAATGCCCTCTATAATGAGAATCATAACATTCCATAATTATAGGTTCATGTCATTCTCTAATTCTTGATTATATTTCTTCTTCAAGGACACATCTCTTAATAACTTTGTCATTGCAAGTTTTAAAAAATATTTCTAATCTCAAAATTAATTTTAAGCATTATGCAAAAAATTTCTTTTTTGAATAGGAGATAATCAATTCAAAGCACACAAGTAACAAAAAAGTTGATAATATCAACATACCATGGTATTTTACTCAGACGTAAAGTAAACTTTTGCTAAAAAAAAAAGAACACATTAATTTCAAAATCATTAGATGCATGCCATTCAATTATCAATCTAGTAAGTGATCTTTAATTTAATTTATAGTTCATTTGCTATCTAACATTTCTCCATCAAATTCTTGTAATCGAAGAATCCACCCCACTAATATAGTTTTGATGTCCTTTTTTTGTCATAAGATATTTGATTACAAATTGATCAGTATATATTATTATTTTAGTACCAATCAAATAAGACCAAAATTTATCAAAATTAAAGATAGTGGATAGTAGTTATTTTTTTCGCGGTGGTGCAGTTACATTATGTTGAATTTTAAGTTCTATTAGAAAATAACATGAAAATTCTTATCCTACTTTTGATCAACAACTACACCTAGAACAAAATTGCTTGCATTAGACAAAATAATAATGGTCAAGGATCAAACATGAGAAATAATAGTAGATAAAAAATAAATTTCATTTTAAAATTTTAAATACTTCAAGACATGTAGTATAAAAAATAAAAGGAACATCCTTTTCCAACAAATGGCATAATGGCTTAGAGATTTTTAAAAAGTCCTTTATAAATATTATATAAAATCCTGCATGTCCAAGGAAACTCCTGATTTCCTTAACTAAAATGGGTGGAGGTAGTTTTTCTATGACTTGAATTTTTTGTTTTACCCACCTCGAGTCCTTCCTTAGAGATTTTATGCCCCAAAATAATGCCTGCAGTTACAAAAAACTAACAATGTTCCCAATTTAATACTAAATGTATTCATTACATCAGCCAAGTATATATTTTAAATGATAAAGACATAAATAAAATTTAGTATTAAACATAGAAAAAAAACTATAAAAATTTTAATGCCCTACTCAATTAAATTTTAAAGGATAGACATCATACTTCTTAAAAAAATATCAGGGGTATTGCAGAGACCATAAGCATTCTTGTAAAGGTACAAGTCTCTTAAGGACTAATTAAAGTAGTTTTTCCCTTGCCCTTAAGTGCTATAGAAATCTTTTGATATTATAAATATTAATCAAGAAAATAATAAAAAAGAATATCATGCCAACCTATTCAACATACGATCAAGAAAAAGATAAAAAATGATCTTTTATATTTGCTTCTTTTTATTGGCTTTATTCAGCTTCCTATAATCTATAAAGGTCCTACTAAAATGCTAGCTATTTATGCCTAGCCCTTGGGGAGTATAGAAAGTGATAACGTACACCTAGAACCCTATGCAATCTAAATATACTACATAAGCTAGCAGAAGCTCCACCCTTTGACTTCTTACCTAGGCTACCCCTGAGAAGGATTCCTAAAGTGAGCTCATCCATTGAACTTAACTCTTTTATAGTACCTCCTCTTCTCTAGGCGCTTTAGGTAGGAAGATCTAAAGGCCCAATTGTATTTATACCCTAAAATTTAAATAGATAAGATGCGATCATTGGATGTAACATATCTAGGGTTTGGTGTATAATGTTACCATTAATTTGTCATTATTTTGACCTCTTAGCATGATCGATGCAATCTTTCGTAATTTTTGGTCGATAATAACTCGTTCTCTTAATTTTGATGGAATTTTATCAAGACTAATCTTCTGTTCATTCTTTTTGAGAAAGATTTGCTTTCAAATCAATTTATAGTTTTCACAAGCACCCTTAAATAATTGAGATTTTCATTTTTTAAGGAAAAGATAAGCGATGGCTTGAGCATGTAATGCATCTTAATGCTCTACATGGGTCTAATTAGTAGAGTAAGGCAAACTGTATTCACTATTTTAATAACGATCATATTCATCTTATTTTCCTTTCAGTTATTATTTTATGATAAATAAAATGAAATAATTTTTATCCAAGAAGTTATTATTCTAGTGGTTGTAAGCTCATTAAATTTATTAGATACTACAGGCATACCACCCTTCTTAAGAACATAATGAATATGACTCACCCAAGCTCTACTTAAAATCAGATAGATTATTTCAACATCTAGCCATTTAAGTATCTCCTTTTTAAAACTTTTTTATAGATGGGGTTTGTCTTCTTTGAGGACCATATCTTAGTATAGAATTTGCCTCTATTAAAATCCTATGGATACATAGTGTGGGGCTCATTCCTTTAAGATCATTAATAGACCATCAAAAATCCTTCTTATAATTTTCTAAATCTCTAATCAACTTGCCCCCTATTCTTTTTCTAAGCTTATAGAAATTACTAAAGGCAAAGTTGAATCTTTTCTTTAAAAGACATACTTAAGAAGGCTAGGTATAATCTTATGTTCTAAAATGAGGGCATCCTCTATAGATGGTCTTAAGATTCTACTCATAGAGGGAGTATCAGATGTTTCAAACATCCCTTTAAACACTTCAATAGTATTTCCAGTAGATTGAATAGATTCTCCTAAGTCCTTGGCATTTTTCTCAAATTCTTCTTCCATTATGTTTTTCCCTAATAATTCTTCCTTAAATATTTATGCTATAGTTCCTTATAGATTAATTTTAAAATAGCCACTATTCTTTTTGTGAGAAAATTTCATTATTATTAGAACATTAATGGTCACCTCTTGATCTTGAACCCTCATAGTTAATTTCTCTTAGTGAACATTAATCATAGCTTTACCTAGTGCTAATAAAGGTCTCCCCAAAATAATTAGAATCTTCCTATCCTCTTCCATGTCTAAGAAAATAAAATCAATAGGGAAAATAAATGTATATACCTTAATAAAGACATATTCTACCACTCCCTTATGATAAGTGAAAGATTTATCATCAAGTTTAAGGATAATTGTCGTAAGGGTTAAACTTCTCTTTCATCTAATATATTAAAATGAGTAAATGCATAAGATTAATGCTAGATCCTAAATCACATAGAGATCCACCACAAAATTTAATTATCCTAGGAATAACAAAGCTACCTAGGGATTTTAATTTTTTAGAAAGTTTCTTTTGAATAAGAGTATTGCAATTCTTAGTTAAAGCTATAGTTTCAAGGTCTACTAACTTTCTTTTCTTATTCAAAATTTTTGTTATGAATTTACCATAAGTAGGCATCTTCTCTAAGGCTTTAGAGAAGGCTCATGATGGTTAACTTTTTAAATAATTCTAAAAACCTAGAGAATTATTTATCTAAGTTTTGCTTGATTAGGCTCTATAAAAAAGGTGGTGGTGGTATTCTTAAAAGCTTTCTAATGGGTTTTCCTATTTAATGGATTAATGTAGGTTGCTGAGTAGGAGGTTTAACTTCTACTATTTCTTCTACACCACTAACATTTTCAAGTTGATTGTTATCTTTACAAGGGTCTCCTAGATCTTTCTTACTCCTAAGATGGATATCATTGCATTGTTCCTCCAATTTCTACATATTGATTAAACTAGCAAGTTGCCCTATCTAGTTTTCATTTTTTTTAAGGGTTAAAGATTAATTCACTAATTGAATCACCATTTAAATTACTATAACTTCCAAATGTATCTTATTATTCCCAAACTGATTGTTTTGATTAAATTCTTAGGGGTAATGCTGCAGTGCTCTAATAGCATGTGTTGTGGCGCTAATGTAATCATGGCCTATAATAGAGATGATATAGATATTATGCATGTGTGATCCATTTCTAACTGCAATAGTGTCTATCTTTTTAGCAATTATAGTTAACTGCATAATTAAAGTAGATAATATATTTGATTTATTCATACTAGTCACTCTCTTAGGATTCACCTTATCAAAAGGCTACTGGAAATTATTTATTTTCATTTCCTCTATTAATTCATATGCTTCCATAAATGGCTTAAACATTAAATATTTTCTAGCTATTACATCTATGATTGACTTAATGGATCCTGCCAATCTATTAAAAAAGGCTCGAATAACAAACTAATTAGGAAAAGCATGATGAGGAAACTTCCTAAACATTTTCTTAAATCTTGCCAACTTTCACAAATTGGCTGTCCCTTAAAATTGGCAAAATATGTGATACCATTCTTAAGGTTCGCAATATTTTAAGGTGGAAAATAGGCAGCAATTTTTTAAGGTGGTAAATATTTAGCAAGGAATTTATGTGCCAAGTGGTATAGAGATAGGGGTTAAGGAATTCAACCACATTTTAGCTTTATCTATAAGGAAACATGGGAAAAATCAAAGTTTAATATTATCATCACTAACACTATTATATTTAAATGTTATATAAATTTATAAGAAGCTAGCTAAGTGTTATTTGGGATCCTCAACAGGAGCTCCCTCAAAACTAGGAATTTTTAACCATCTGAATTATGTCAGGTTTCTGTTCAAAGTTACTGGCCTGGATTTGTTCTACTAAAGGGTTTGCATACTCTCTAAAAGGTCTAGAACGGTCTTTATCTTTTATTGGGTAAAACATATCTAAAATCTTCAATTTTTTTAGAATTTTGGTAATTGTCATTTCTATCTCAAAATTAATTAACTATGGCTTCTTACTAGATCTACTAAGCTACGACATAATAAAATAAAATTAAAATCACAAATAAAAATCAATAAAATACTCTTTTTTGCTTTTTCAATCTTTTAACAAACACAAAAAATAGATACACGATACAAATTGGTTTAAGTATGTACTTATTTTAACATTATAGTTTAAAATTACAATACGCATGTTCCTTCTCTGACAACTATGACAAAAGATTTATGCGAGGCCTTAATTTTATTTGATGTGCATATATTCTTAAGTTTTCTTTGATACTTAAATAATATCTTGTATTTCCATTTTGTTGCGGATCTATGGCTTATGATTTTGATGATAGAAAATATTCTTTTTCTTTACGATTGCCTTATCTACTAATATTTCAGGTTCACACTATCGGATTGCAATTTGGAATCAACTCAAGATTGGGTAGACTAGGTCTGAGTCAGTTTGTACACTTTTTTCTTTCTTGAGTCTATTCTATTTGGTGTGGCTCCTGATGGTTTGTAACTTGGAAGATTTTCTGACTGTTCCTTAGAGTTTACTGTTTTTGGTAACATCGTCCGGGAAGATATTTATATAGGCCTGGATGATCTGTTCAAAAGCAGAAACCCTAATTAAGGCATCCTCATTAAAGCAGCCTTCATTATGGAAAACACATCATCCTGGACGATTTTGTATCGGCCAGGACGATAGGCTCAAAACAGAAAGAATCTGCCGCCATATTTATTTAGAAATAACCTATTTTTGGACATCATCTAGGTGGATCATCCATGACTATAAAATATCATCCAGGATGATCCAGGTCAATTTTTCCAATTTTTTTTTAGAATTTAAGGAAAGCAATTATGACTTGATTTCAGGATCAAATCATCCTGGACGATCACAAAATTGTCCAAGCTGATATGCTGGACGATTGGACATCAAACAATTATTTTTTAGGGCGATGTTTAGGATGATATTCCCTGATTTGTTCTAATTGTCCAGGATGATATATTATCATCCTGGATGATATGAACAAACTTCTTTTAATCGTCTCAAATCATCTCGGCTGATTGGGCTTAAATTGCACTGATCGTACAGGACGATATTAGTATCGTCCTCGACGATAATGTTAGCAACTTGCATTAATGAGCTCGTTTTGAGATCTTCTATTTAAGCTATGACATGACACTTGGTAAGTGTCTTTGGCAGCCATTATAGCTTCGTTCTTTTGGGGGAAACTTGAAGAGAGAGCTTGAAAGGGAGTGAGGAAAGGGTGGAGTTTGAGAGAGGGAGAAGATCCTGTGAGGGAGAACTCAAGAGAGTATGGAGGGGTTTCCACATGATTGCTTTGACAAGCTCGCACCTGAATACCTTCGGATTCAAGGCTTGTCTCGAGCGAAGTTCACCAAAGAAGAAGATCTCTTTGGTGTCAAAGGACCCGGCGACTCCGCCGCACCGGGGAAGGTGGAAGTGATTTTGTAAGGGCTTCTCCGCCTAGCTGTGGGGGCTAAAGGAGAGACACTTAGTTTAGTGCAATACTTGGAGGGTGACTCCAAGGAGTGGACGTAGGTCAAGGTTTGACTGAACCACTATAAATCCGGTGTGTTCTTTCTTTATTACTTCCGTATTTAATTTTCGCACTTATTTTATTATGGTGATATTGGTTTTGGTTTGTGTTTTGATTTAAAGATTCTTCTTTTCCAATTCACCTCTCTCTTTATTAGCCTTGGGCTAGTTCATAAGGGGCCTAGCATCCCTAACGAACTTTCAAGTGGTATCAGAGCACTTTCACATTTATGTAGCCTTATATATATCATCTAGAAAGTGCTCTGTGTAATTGCAATCCCACAATAAAATGCTATACTAATTGCAATTTCACTACTACTATTTAATATAAATGCACAATTTATCCTACTAAACATAAAATAGATGCTTTGGAGTATTTTTTTCCAATTAATGGAAACTTATAAGAAAACTTTATACTAATGGAAATAAAATATTTTATGCTAATAAATACAAGACAACATTATTATCCTAATGAGTCTCTTAATTTTAGATGTGGATCAAAGTATATGCATCCCCAAATCTCTATCAAGCTTGTAGGGTGAAAAGGGAGGTTTTAATGTCTTCCTAAAATTTTACTATTTCCATAGAACCTTATTTTTTTTTAGTTAAAACCCACAGACGGGCCTACATGTTAAAATAAAATAAGGAGTACATGGTCCTTAAAGGGACCTCTAGCTTGCTAATACTCTGAAGAGCTAGAATGGAAATAAAAAAGAAAACTAAGAGCCGAATATCCCTACTAATCAAAATAGCAAAGCACCCTAATAACATTATATAAGTAAAAAAAAGCAAAGGAAAAGTTAGATCTTGTTGAACATCGCCTTTCCAACCAAAACTGGGTACTGCACAAAACAAGAGAGATTCTCTAAAAACATGCAAAACAGGCCTGTAATGACACTAAACAAAAAATTTAAAGATAAGGAGATGATAATAAGGAAATTAAAAAAGTTAATCCCATAGATCAAACTCCAGACTAAGAACAAGTTTTGTATATTCATATAATAGGAAATGACACTGATATTAAAATCACCTTTGTAAACCCCATTGAAATCAACAAAAATCAACTTTAAATGATTGATAACAAGGAAAAAAAATCCAAAAAAGGAATTCATGCTATGATATCTGTTGGTTCACCCCAATTGAACAACAATCCAATTCCACATATAGCCGAGAGTTAAGCCATAGAGGATACATTTCCAGTCAAGTGAAATACCATATTGATTTGCCTCAGCAAAAGGGTTTAAATTAACCATAGAAGTATAATCACCATCCTGATGTAACCCAAAATACCACTGAAAACTAATCCCAGTGCTGGCCAAACCTTAGTAGTATAGGAAAACAACATACAAATTATCAGGAAGATAAGTGCAAAAAGGAGAAATGAAACCCAGAAAACCACCATCACAGTGTTGCAAATCTATTTTCATGACTCATATTTTGATGATTGACAAACACTATTGATGTTTAAATTAACCATAGAAGTATAATCACCATCCTGATGTAACCCAAAATACCACTGAAAACTAATCCCAGTGCTGGCCAAACCTTAGTAGTATAGGAAAACAACATACAAATTATCAGGAAGATAAGTGCAAAAAGGAGAAATGAAACCCAGAAAACCACCATCACAGTGTTGCAAATCTATTTTCATGACTCATATTTTGATGATTGACAAACACTATTGATTCTCTTGGACTGCTTGTTGCTTCTAACTTTTCAGGAATCGAAGATCGGACGAACAAACGAAGCCAGTTCAAGATTGCGTAGGTTTAGGGTTGAGTCAGTCTGTACTTTGTTTTTTCTCTTCTTGAGCTATTTGTAATGGTCAAAGAGACTGATGATAAGTAACCCAACACACACATACTTGAGAGAATTAGAATTTCTATTTTTACTCATATCGTCCAGGACGATATTCACATCGTCCTGAATAATCAGGCTTAAAACAGAAAGTCTAAATATCCCAAGCAACCAAGAGGGGCGGCGGGGTGATTGATATTTAAAAAATTCATTTCAACAAAAACAAAAGGCACATAAACCAAATCACACCACGTAAAATATAAAGGGAAATAAAAGTGGCGGAACAAAGAAAAAAAAACAACAAAATTTATAGATGGTCACGTCAACTCGACCTATGTGCCCTCCTTGGAGGTCACCTCCAAGTATCAACTACAAAGTGACTCTTCTTTAGCCCACGGCTAGGCGAGAAGGCCCTCACAAAGAACCTCTTTTTTCCCACCGCCGGCAATGTGCAAGAACCTAGTCTCCTTTGATCCTCCTGAAGCTGCAAAGAACCACAACCAGATGCTGACTCCTTACTCTTTAACCGACCTTCAGGATGAGAAACTCATAGCGAGAAGAAGCAGAGGTCCTTGAAGCAACCTGTGAATCCCCTCACATAGCTCCCTCACAGATCCTCTCTCTCTCCCTCTCTCTCTCTTTCTTTCCTCAAGGCCTTCCTCAGGTAAAGAGGCAAACAGCAAAAAGGTTTTCAAATGATTGAAAAGAGCTCCTTAAATAGAAGATCTTCAAAGGAGCTCATTAATTGCAAGTCCGACAATTATACCAGGCCGATATTTGACATCGGCTTTGGACCGATCAGGTACAAATCAGAAGATTGGCCAGAGCCATCACCTGAATTGCAAAACTGGACGAATTTAAAATTGGCTTGATCATCGCAGGCCGAATCTCACGATCGCCGACCGATCATTCAAACAAAGAATATCCAGATGCATCGCCCTGGATTTGAGCTGGCTGAATTGGGTATCGTCCCTTAAGTAACAAGGTTTTTGAATATAATTCATCTGGTCGATGCTCTGCGACTGCCAGGATGGACATAGATATTTCCAATCATCCTTAAATTACCTCCGTATTTCGGCTGGTATCATTAAGGCCAGTAATGTTGTTGAATATCGTACAGGCCGGATCAAGTCGTCCTTGGCGATAATTTAAAAATGGTATGGTGGGTAGGACGGCTTTAGAGTGATATGGCTCAGGGAAAACTTCTTTCGTATTTTAAGCTTATCGTCTGGCGATGAACGATAACCAGGGTGGCGGATGAGGGTAACGGCGCTTAATAAGAAACAAT
>NW_021319486.1:1821277-1833548 GCF_001605985.2 Dendrobium catenatum
GTATTTTAAAATTGTGGTTGAAAAACTTTTTATAAAAATTCATTAAATTTTAATTTCGATTAAACTTATCAAAAGAGGGAAAATTTTTAAATACCAATTCACCCCCCCCCCCTCATAGTTAGCTTGGGACTAAGTTCATAGGGCTTAACATCCCTAATTAACTTTCACACGGAGGGCCACAACCCAATAATTCTGTTGTAAAATCGATCTAACATCTGGATCATATGGTAGTAAAATTCCATAGACTTGCCAGCATAACCAAGAAACCCCATGGGAGATTGGTAAGATAGAGCTAAATCCAAACTCCCCATGAGACTCCACCCTAGAATAAATGAGTATCAATGAGAGGTTAAATAAGAAAAATAAAAATTCCAATCAAAGCTAACACTCACCTAACCATTATAAATGAATAAAGCTAGAAATTATATCTAGGATAATAGAACATGACATAATATCTCAACCCAGTTATATCAGTAAAATAAGCCCATGCCTCCCCATCCCATAATGAACCATAGTTCCCAGCAAAGACATAAATGAAATAGGCAACAACACATTGATATACATTAAGGCCCCAGAAGCTAACAAAAATAGAAAAAAGACATAGAATAACTAAACAATCAACAACTATACATAAGCACCACCATTTAAAAAAGAAGCAGTAGCAAAATAATAGAAAAATAAACCAAGAGCAACAAAGCACAAAGACCACTAATTAAACCAAATATAGGAAAGACTTAGCCGGTCTAATCTAGCCAACCCTTTGACCTATTTAGGAAGAGATTATTCATAATATTCAGTGAATCCAGGCAAATTATAGCCCCTTTTAGCTAAAGAATTGGCAACCACATTTCCCTCTATCAAAATATGAGAAATAGAATAAGTAATGAAAGAAAGACAATACTTAATATATCTTATCATATAGAAATTAGTAGGATTGGAAAAAGTGTTACCTTCGAGATATTGAATCAAGACCAATGCATCAACTTAAATCTAAATAGAAGTAATGCCAAGGGAAATGCAAAATTGGATGCCAAAAAGAAGACTTTTGATTTCAGCTTGAATAGCATTATTAACAATGGATGATCCTACAAAAGCCACAATATCAAAAACATTATGATCCTGGATAGTGCCACCACAACTAGCATTTAAATTATTCTTGGAACCATTAGTATTAAGTTTGAAACAGTCCTCCAATGGCTTTCTCCAATAAGTAAGCCTATCCTTACAACCAACAAGAAAGTGATTCAAATTCAAACCAAACTCACGATCCACATAAAGTTAGTTCTTAAAAGAATCAGCCTTGATTAAATTAGCACTAAACAGCTGATAAATTTTATTTTTGACTTTATAAAAGACATTTGAAGCATCTATTTTAATATTCTCATGATTAGAAGCATTCCTACTACTCTATAAAAACCAACAGATAATAAAAAGAAGAATATTCCTAAGATGACCTTTAGTATGAATGAACCAATCTTTAAGAAGGGAAGTAATAGAATTATATCGAGTAGTAGATAACACATTAAACATATTGTCAAAATGAATCCAAACTTTCATAGCAATAGGTTCATGGATAAACACTTGGTTCATGTTCTCAACGTGGTAGAAACATTGACATTTGGAGATAATATAAAAAAGTTTCCTTAATAAAATAGAATCCATAGGCAAATAGTTATGTAAAATCCTCCGAAGAAGAAAAGAGTAAGAAGGAGGTATGCTAGCATGTCATAAAGATACATAAATAGGATTTTTAGGCATACTTTGTCTAATAGAATTCCACACATATTTAGTATCAAAATTACCATCATTAGAACAATTAAATAAAATGTAATCCTCATTCTCCAAATGAATAGAGATATTCTTAATTAACTTAATAATAAAGCGAGGAACAAAATGGGTAAGTAAATCAATATTATAACTACCATTAATAATAAAATCCTTAACTTTGAAAGAAGATGTAATGTGAGTGTATAAAAGATTATCAATAGAAAGGTTACCCAACCATTTCTTATGCAAAAAAGAAAAAGGTTTCCAACTCCCATAAACTCTTCAGCTTCCCACTTAATATTACAAAGCCTTTTCTAATTAAACGAGTCCCCTTGTTTGTAAATGTAGTTTAAAGGGTTATTCCCATCACAATACTAAGAAATAATGAACTTAGCCCATAAACTTTTTTTGTCTCTAAAAATAAACCACAATTTGTTTTTATATGTCTTGATCATATCAATAAAGGTACAGAAACCTAATCTACCCTCATCTATAGCCCTCGAATAATTGCTCCAAGAGCCCCAGAATATAGACCGATTGCCATCCTTGAAACACCAAAGAAATTTATTAAATAAAATCTCAATTCTACTACAAAATTAAAAGTCAGACATAGAGTATGTAGCAGATATATAGGAATAGAACATAAAAAATGTTTAATGAGCACAAGATTACCTCAATAAGAGAGGAAATTGAAAGCCCACGAAGAAAGTTTCTTATGTATAGTGCTGAAAATATCATCAAATAAATGGGAACTTTTCTTAACCATATAAAGAGGTATGCCCAAATGCTTCAAAGGAAGAAGCCTTTTTTTAAATCAAAATTTCTCTCAATACTATTAATACGGCTGCAAGAAATAAACTTATCAGGAATAAAGTAACTCTTACAAGGTTAAAAATTAAACCACTAGCATGCTGAAAAGATTTAAGAAAATTGAAAATTTTATACAACAT
Organism: Dendrobium catenatum; assembly: GCF_001605985.2. Classification (NCBI taxonomy): domain Eukaryota; kingdom Viridiplantae; phylum Streptophyta; class Magnoliopsida; order Asparagales; family Orchidaceae; genus Dendrobium; species Dendrobium catenatum. The sequence goes on from NW_021319486.1 coordinate 1,823,995, forward strand.
TTTAATAGAGCCATTAGAGAAAATAATAAAATCATCCACAAAGCTCAAACGAGTAATGGGAAAACCACCACTTATTCTAAATTGTAGACTAGGGTGATCCTGAAGAGATTATTTATACCATGAGACAAGAATTCCATGCATGAGATAAAGGATCCCCTTATCGAAGGCCATTAGAAGACTTGAAAAAACTCTAGGACTTACCATTAATGGTAACAGAGAAAATACATGACTCTATACTATTTTCAATGAGATCGATAAATTGTAAATAAAAACCAAAGAGCTTTAAAATGGTATAAATAAATTCCCAGTTGAGATTATCATAGGGTCTGGTAATGATAACTTTGAAAATAATATTACCACCAGCAACCTTAGCATGTAAATCAAGAACTAATTCTTGAGTTAGTAACATATTATCAAATATAGATATACCTTTAACAAAACCAATTTGTTCCAATGAAATGATAGAAGGAAGAATTAAAGCTAATCTCCCCATAATAATTTTAGCAATAAGTTTGTTGAAAAATGTGCATAAACTAATGGGACAGTAGTCATTCCAAAAATTAATAGCATTAGATTTGGGGATTAAAGCTATAGAAATCAAAGTCCAAATTTTTGGAATAGGACTATTCCAAAAAAAATTCACCACAACATTGGTAAGGTCCTCTTTAATGATATCCCAAGTATTCTAAAAAAAAATTATTAATAAAACCATCAGGACTAGCAACCGAATTAGAATTCATATCTTTCAGAGTCCACCAAATTTCCTTTTTCAGAAGGAATGTTAGTCAACATCAAATTATCCTCCTCAGATATAAGAGAAGGAATAAAAGAAAAATTAGTATTAAAATTATGATAAAACTTATTGTTGAAAGTATTTTCAAAATACTCAGCACCCGAAGCAGAATTCAAATCAGGGTTCTCAATAAAGTTACCTTCAGGGGTAATGATCTTATTAATTTGCTTACTAACTTTATTATGATTAGCAATATTTTGAAAGTAAGAAGTATTGCAATCAAACATCACAAGAAATTTAGAGGAGGCTTATTTTCTCCAATAAGCTTCTTCTTTTTCTTGAAGTTTGAACAATATAGCCTTGGCTTCATTAAGACATGACAAATTATCAAAAGTAGAATTCTGCATATAAACCAAATTGGCATTCTCCACCACTTTTTCAACAAGCATAATACTAGAGAATATATTATTTTAAAATGCATTTATTCCACCATGAAAGTTTTTGTTTAAGCCTTTTATCTTTAAACCATAGCCTAGTCATACCATAAATATTATCAGATGGGAATAGAGGGGCATCACAATTGCTTTTTACAGTATGTAAGAAATTATCATCAAGAAGCCACATGTTTTGGAATCTTAAAGGTTGAAAAGTATTACTGCTAATTTTATTAATGCTTAATAATAAAGGACAATGATCATATAAAGTTCTAGTTAAATGCTCAATATGAGTAGTTGGAAAAGAAGAAATCCAATAATCATTAAAAAGGATACAATCCAATCTTCGCCATATAGTACCCTTATTCAAAGTAAAACCATTGCTGAAAAGAAAATGTCAAGTAAGTTACTATTCATAATCATATCATTGAAATCCTCCATAGAATGAAAATTAGGAGGGTTACATCCAACTCTTTCAGCAGCATTAGTAATACAGTTAAAATCCCACATTAATAGAAGATGAAAAATTAGTAAGTTGATCCCAAAGAATTTTCCTCCCTAACCTAGAAAAGGAGGCATAAACAAAAGAAGCATAGAAAGAAACTTTATTAAAAGTAATATTGGTATGAATCAATTAAGGAAAATCCATAATAACATCTAAAGTTATATAGTGTTTCTAGAAAATCCAAATTTTGTTAGTATAGTTACCAAAAGACTAGTTAAAGCCCAATTTAGTGCAAATAGAGTCCAATTTAGTGGCAAAAACTAAAGGCTCAAGTAAAATAATAAGGTGAATGTCATAAATCCTACAAAGATTCTTAAATCTATCCTTACATAGAGAACCACCCACACCCCTAATATTCCATATTAGAGCTTTTACAATTAATCCATTGATGGGGAGCTCTAGTGACCCTTGGGGTATTGCTCGACATGATCTTTTTGTTCTTCCCATTCTTTTTGGAATGAGAAGTAAAACCTTCCTCCATATTATTAGCCTTATCATTAGGAGATGACATAGAGTTAATAGAGGAATCCTTAAGAACATCCTTAGGCATGAAAGTATCAAGAAACCCAATTTCCCCTTCCTCTATATCATCAGACTTGTCCTCCACATTCTTCTGATTTCTCTTAAAATTATGCTCAAATCCACTTTCACATTTATCCTCGATCACTTGATTAATAGCACATTATGTAGAAACATTTTCTTGGGTAGGAGAATCTCAGATATTCTCCTTCAAAACATGATTAACCAACGAAACATTAATATGATGACCAACCCCAGATTTGTCCCCAACACCATTTTCACCCACAACCACAGGAGCAGGTTCCTTAACATAGTCAACATTATCAATAATAATATTATCTTGCCCATCTTTACTATTTTTTTCCAACAAATCTTCACTCCTAAATGAATTGTCTAAAGGATTAGTCTTTATGTCACCTCCAAAAGCTTTTGATCCCTCACAATGAAGTTATTGTGTCTTTTCCTTAAGAGATTATGACCATCATGCACAATCGGTTCACCATTTATTGGTTCAACCACAACTTTCGAGGTCAGATTATTCTTTTTAAGTTGAGGATGAGGAACAAAATAATCATTGATCAAATGACCACGAATTTTACAATGTAAACAAAAATCCAGAACATTTTTAAACTCAACCTTTTGTAAGTAACCAAAAATTTTAGAGCCAATTCACATGTCTTTAGGGTGCTTTTTAGTGATATATATTTCCACAAGAACCCTATCCACTAAAGTCCTAGATCGAGATGCAATGGCTTGGTCTGTTTGAAGCGGTCTACTAAAAATGGACCCTAAAGCATGAAGAACATGTGAATGGAAGAAATGTAAACATAAATTAGGAAAAGAAATCCAAATAAGGACGATGGGGGATTCTTCTTTGACATCAAAGAAAGGAGTCCATTTAAATAATCTCATTTGACAATTGAGAATATAGTAAGCCCTCCTAAAAAATACCCTACTATAATCAAGGTCATTAGATATGTTAATGGAAACATGTCTAGCATCAAGAAAGACAATATAACAATTTCCAGATAATTTCTACTTCCTAAAGAAATTTTGTATCCCATCAAGGTTCGACCGATGAATCAAAAACTTTACCACAAGAGCAAATTAAAAGTGGCTAGCAAGTTTGAGAATATCATCTTCAGACATCAAAAGCACTAGAAAACCTTTAACCATCAATTTAGTAAAAGAAACAAATGGTTCCTTCGAAGAGGAAGACCCTACTAAAACATCATGAAAAGAGCGGGAAGACAAATCAAAATGATTAATACCCAGCAAACCTTTTAATGAAGTAGTCAGTGCAGAAGGTAAAACACACAAAGCATTAGGTATCAAAGAGGATCGACCTGCCTCCATAAGGAGAGGAGAATGCCCTAGGGCCAACTATCTAGGAAAAGAGAAAAAATTGAGACACAAAATAGTACGCAAAACAAAGATTGAAATGGAACAGTAGAAATCACGAAGAAGAATAGTTGAAGCCCGAATCACACTCGAAATCTCCAGTGCCAACTAGTCATTATGAGAGAAGAGGAGCTTTTGAAAATGGAAGAAAAGGTTCACCGAGATTCCAAGCTAGAAAAATGCCACCCAAAAGGATAAATTGATATTCCCTGCACTCCTTCCAACAAGAAATTTACTTACATAATAAAGACTTAGATGTCCTAAAAAATAGTATCTTACAATTCTTTAGTATCACCTAGAATTTACTCTGAGGTGGAATCTAGAGGAAGACACCATAAAGTATAAGACTCCACTAAAATGATAGAACACTCTAACTAAATAAGTAAAAACTATTTATGCAAGTGTGTAAATAGAATCAGGCAAGTGCCAGAATTTTAGCTTGATTTGCTGCAATCACCCTATAAATATTAATTTTTTAAAGTGCAAGGGTTTCAATTATTTCTTTTAAAACACTTCATAAAGTGTCTTTATTTAATTCCCAGCTTCCCTAACACTTTAAGCCCCATATTCCAGTGAGTTTGACCAAGCTTCAATAAGCTCCTCCAGTTGGAATCCCAAATCCTAATCCATTGAGTCTCAGCCTCTTTAATCATCAAATATAGGCCTCAAGTCAAGTGGAGTGCAACTCAACTAAAATATCCTTCAATTTATCTCAGAGTTGAGGTTAGATCCAATTTTGAGCAGTGATTACTTGTTCATATTGAGATGATCCTATAGGACTAATTGAATGGAATTTTATTGGTTAAATTTACTGGATCAAATAAAAATATCTATGCAGTTGAGAAATGGAGCGGGAGGAGGAAGGCAAAATTAGAGCCATCTATTTAACTCAAATAGAATAGACAATTTGGCATTCTCTCAAAAAAATAATAGACAATACTATTTGAGTTGGATCAAGGAATGTAAGACCACTCATATATTTTATGCATATATCCCAACTATTTTATCTTTGATCAAATGACTAGGATTAATACCTCATAATTAAGGGACCAACCCAAAGTTTGAATAACAAATAAACTATAATTTTGTGTAAAAGTATGGCTGACTGGGTTTATCCAAGGGATTTAAATAATAGAAATCCATTAAATATTTAATATATTAGATGTTCTAAAATACTTGGTCAATTTCATCATGTAATTGATCAATGGATTTTAAAAAAGGATATCTACAATAGCCCTAAAATTTGAAAGATTAATTTTTAAGTAATGAAAAAGTATTTTCAAAAACACTTTGTTGAGTATTAATGAAATCATTTACTAAATTCAATTCAATTTGATCTTGAATTTGTAGGGATAAATCTTGGAAATGTTTTAGACATGTCCAAAATTATTCAAATTAATTTAAGCTAAAAGAGGGCTTCAATTTGAATTTTTATTTTCTAGGTAAAAAAATGACTTAGAAATTTAAAATTCTATAATTGAAAACCCATAGATCCATTAAGATTGTTTATTCATGGTGTGATAGAGTAATGTATGATGGATTATTAGCCATTGATTTGACCCCAAGTCATGGTCTAGATAGCCTAAAACAAAATAACCAAAGTATATATTAATTTAGTTTCAAAATTTATAAAAAACCCTAAAATATTAAAAATAAATTAAATTTATTTAAGTTAAATGAAATTAAATAACAATTAGAGAATATTAACTAAAACTAGAAATTGATTAAATTTAATAAACTTCAATAATAAATAAAATTCAATATAAATTAATAAAACAAATTAAATTCAATAAACATAAATACATAAAGATAGCATATGTAGCCTTTGGTTTATTTAATTTAAAATCATAGGACTTTTGAGTGGGTAACTTTGAACACTATGAAGTTGTTAATCAACACAATATTTTAATCTTTTGTGTTAAAAGTCACGGAGGGGCCTACGCGTTAATTAAAGGTAAAATTTCAAAGTCCTTAAAAGGACCTCGCGCTCACTACTGCTCATAAGAGCTACAAAAATAAAGGTAAAAAAAAAACCTTTGAGCACAAAGTCCTCACTTCCAAAAAGTATATAACATTCTAGGTACATTCTATGGTGCTTAAGAACGAGCACCCAAGAGGAGGGAAGAGAAGAAATCCTATCCATCTTGAAAAGCTTCTCAGCATAGAACACCTGCACAAGAAGCAAAAAACCCACGAAAAACCAACAACAAATAATACAGTAGAAAGCATTAGAGGAATTAGAAACCCACCAGTACAACAGCTAACCGAGATGATGACAGCAGTTTTGCGATGACAACAATTCAAAAAAAATCTCTCAGACGAGATAAGAAAAAAGCAATTCCAGATGGCCATCAAATTCCACAAGTTAACCACAACCAACCATTTCCACACCCTCATATAATACACCAAAGAAAGCCAACTCCTCCGCACCACCAAATTCCCCAAGTTAATCCTCTGCACCCAGCCAACAACGCAACAGCACGGCTGAACTAACAGCCAGCCACATAACATAAAAAGCACACCAGCCTTCCCAGAATTGGGACTACAAGGAACCAGTAACAACAGCAACCAACACAATACAGTAGTAAGAATATCCCAACACAAAGAAATCAAAAAGAAAAAAAATATTATACCTAAGACCACCAGATTTAGGATTAACCAACAAAACCATGAAATAATACATAGGAACCTAGCAACACACCTCACCGAAAAGGAGGGATAGAGAACCCTGATCAAAACAAAACCACCCCCAAAGCATTCAAGAATTAATTACGAACATACGAAAAACCAATTTGATCTAATTTGACTAAGCCTTGAACATAGGCAGGCACTTGATCCAGAAAAAGCTCCTTATAATCCTTAAAAATAGTACCCAAAATGGCCAAGGCTTACACAATAGCATTCCCTTCCACCTTAATAACAGAATATGAATAAGAAAAAGACTTCAACTCATCTTTAATATTTCTTCTGATGTAAAACAGATCCGGTTCACACCTACTATCATCACTATCAAGGCTGACCATGCTGTCAAAACACAAAGTAGCCTCTAAGATAATGTTATGGATATAGAATTTATTGCAAAGCTTTAGACCATACAGAACACCCATAAAAAAAGCCATGTGACTATCCTCAACAAAAGCAGGCCCGGCAAAGCCAGAAATGTAAAAACTAAGATGGTTTCTGATGATACCTCCATAACCATAATTATTATGAAATTTAACCCAAGCCACATTCAACTTGAAATAATTAAGATTAGGATTACACCAATTCACGCTTTTAGGTCTAATAAGACCCTTATCCAACTCCCCATTAATGCCAAAAAATGAAAGGGTGTAAAAACAGTTTTTAAAATTTTTTATAGAAAGCAAATTAGCTGAAAAAAGAGCAATGACCTTATCTTTAATTTTGTGAATAATTCTCTGATGATTCATAGTAACCCCATTAAAATGAGATTCATTTCTTTCCAACCAGAGAAACCAACAAATAAGAGATGAAATCACATTTCTAATATGGCCTTTGGACACCACAAACCAAAGGTCAAGCAAATGAGATATTGAAAAAGTACTATTATATAAATTGAGGTGAAACAAATCCTCATTAAAAATCCAAACCTTAACCGCAATAAGACCAGATCTAAAAATGTGATGTATATTATCATCATGAAAATAGCATTGGCACTTAGAGGTAATAGCGAAACCTCTCTTCCTCAAATTTTCATCAGTAGGAATGAAGCTATGAAAAATTCTCCATAAAAAAATAGAAATAGTAGAGGGGATAGTGTTATGCCAAATCATTTTAAAAAGTTTAGAAGTATCTTTTTTAATTCCAAAAGAATGCCAAGCACACTTAATACTGAAACAACCATCTTTCGAACCTGAGAAGAGTAACACATCCTTCACATTACCATTAATAGAGATCTTAAGAATAAGTTGGATAATACTATCTGGAAGTAAAGCAAACAGCTTCTCCAAATCCAACCCATTAGAAGAAAAAAAATAATTAACCTTCCTTTTAGAGATAGAAACAGTGTTAAGTAAAGAATCAATGGAATCACCATTGATCCACCTATCTTGCCAAAAGAAAATGTTCCCATTACCAAGGCCCCAAACTAAGTAAGGCTCCATTTCCATTTAATAGAACAAATATTATGCCAAACTTTAGAGTGACCTTTAAAAAAATAACATAAGGAAGGATGTTTCCCAGCACAATATTAATTATCATGGTGGATATGTGTGCCATTACTAGTAACTTTGACCCAATTAGGGTGATAATAACACCAAAAGTTTAAAAACAACCAAATTGGTTGATTAGTATCCAAGTGTTCCAAACTAGTTATAAGATAAAAAAAAAATGACCCCCACTGCCCATTACCTGAATCCTAGAATGCAAATCATCATTCTTCATGAACTTGTTAATTCCCTTCGGCCCTAAAACTGCCTCTTCTCTCCAGGTTGGCTTAAAAAAGAAAATTATCATAAGCTTTCTTATTTGACTGAAAGGGCCACATCCCTTCAACCATTTTCCATAAATCTCTATTTTACTTTTTCTGGGGATGTCTTCATTTTTTCCTAACAAGTTGAGCTCCTTATTCAGCCTTGGTTTAGGCATAACTTATTTGACATCCTATAAGATACCTTCATGCTTATCAACCTTTTGGTTAACCACTACCTTAGAAGGAGAATTAGAATATACCAACCTAATCGCCTTTTTATTATGTGATTCATTTGATATTACAACTATCTTCAAGGTTGAGACCAACCATATCCACCTTATCACCTCCCATAACATCTGATACAAAATTATGGTTTACTGCACATATTGAACCATCACCCTTCCTCTGATTCCATTTTAATGACCAACCTTTCTCCAATTGCCCTGATATTTCTTATAATCAAATCTTTTACCCTTTAAGTGTGTTGAAAAACAATAGTTATTGTAACTTATGAACCTTTTGAACAAATGCTTTACAACTACCTTAAATACACCCTAATTTTGCACCATATTTGACAAGAAAAATAGCTCCTTGAAATCAACATCCCTTTGGTGAAAATTTAAATGTGCATTTGTTAATTCCTTAACTTGAGGAGCCTTTCCTTGTACAATAATTGGATTAGATTAGATTGCATTCTTATATCAGTTGGATCACTAGCTACGATTCACACCACAACTAAAACCACATAAGGCTTCTAAACCATATACATCTTGCAATCAACATTAACTACTCCTATAGTTTTAAAATCATGTTGAGCTATTGAGTTAACAATAACCTTATATGACTGTGTCCTCTAATATTTACGAGAAGGTTTGATTTACAAAAATATATTTTATCAAAGTTAGGCAACAATGCTTGTTGAATTTTTGTAGTGATAGGACTTGTAGCAGAACCACAGAACATACCTCCATAGAATCTTCATTTAAATAAATAGCCAATTCCAAAAATAGAAGTCTAGGATTTATTATGACTAAAGAATTCTCTATTATATCATTAACATTACTAGTAATTATATGGTTAAAATCTTTAACTATCTAATTTCCCTAAAAAATACTAAATTTTTTATGAATTTTAGAAAAGGCATCTACCTCCTTAACATCAATGATCTTTTGATGGATCTGCATGTGGCCTAATTTCCTACAACTGAAGCACAAATTGGAGATCCTTTCATATTCCATAGGTTGAAGGAACTTGCCATTTATACCTTTAACCCACACACCGGTAGTTAACTTATATTCTAAGTTAGGCAAACACAAACCCTCAGAAATTATCTTCTCTCCTAGTTAAAATATTTAGCATCAATTAAAAAAGATGGCCAATTATTGAAACAATTCTTATAATATTCCTTTCATCTCAAGAATGAAGAGGAAGGTGAGGAAACCTAACCCAAATAGGCAAAAAGAGACTCTTCATAGAGAAGGGAGAAAATGAAGTTGACCACTTGTCTATCTTAATAAAATAACCACCCCC
>NW_021319486.1:1833585-1943809 GCF_001605985.2 Dendrobium catenatum
CCCCCCAACACACACACACACAAACCCCACCACTTAAGATTTTCATTTTTGTAACCCTTTTTTTAACTTTGCAATTTTCAAAGAATGAAAGATGTATAAGAAACTATTTAGTTATAGAAATTCTGTCACATTCCTTAGGTATAAGAAGTATAAGGTGAGAAGGAATATCATTATCTTAAACATTATCCCAACAAAGTTTCCTAACATAGCATAAGTGGCATAAATAATCAGCCACATTATTGCAAACACTATTCACATCATGGAAAATAATTTTGTTAGTCAGTTCTCTAATGCTCTTTTTTTTTAAATTCACAAATTGCATTGATAAGAAATACAACCCACTAAAGAAAAAGACAATTTTCACATTCCTTCATTAATAAACTAAGTAAAGAAGAAGGAATATTATCATAAATCTAATTATCCAAAAAAAAAACTACTATAAAGAGCAAAACTAGCACAAAGATCTACTTCTCTATTACAATCTCTTGAGGTGCAGTGAAAAATTACATTACTAAAATTATTCAAGAATAATAATCCTTTTTCCAAAAGCTATCAATCTTTCAAGGTGATTTCTTCATAGGTGCTTGAATCATTTTGATGATGTTTAAGTTTTCTCCTTCAGCGATAACACCTTTGCATTTGAACATCCAATTTTGAATATATTCTCTAATCATAAAGATAGCTTCCAACTCCATTTGGGATATATCCCAATGAATTATTTGTTTGCCAAAAGCAAGTATAAATCTACCTTTATGATCTCTAATTATTCAACCAATACCTGTAACATAGATTTCAAGACCAAAGTATCAATGTTTATTTTGATCTAATCTAGAGGTGGGCGACACCGGACTCCAAAGGGAGGTTAGTATCCCAATATTCTAGAATAGGATTTTGAAAACTCTATAGAGTTGTAATTAATGCATTAATGATAGAAAATTGAATAAGAGGTGTTGGACTTCCATTCTTTACTTCATTTTAGTTTTTTAAAGAGAAATAAATTACTGTATAACTAGCAGAATTCATGTTAACCTTAGTCATCCTCTTGAACTCCTTGATACAATAAAAAAATGATTGAAAAATAGGGACATAACACCCCAAAATATTTAGCTTGATAAGAAAATCAATCAAATATTTACATGGAACAACTATATGAAGATTATTTTCAACTAGAAGTCATCCACTAGCACAAGAATGACATTGAATAATGATTCTATAAGTAAAAAAGTCATTAGTTCAAAGAGCATTCTTACTCGAATGCCACCAAAACATCTCAATCTTCAATTTAAAAATGAATTTCCTAATCCAATTTGAGAAACTAACCTCAGCATCTTCATATTCAACTTGTATTGAAGCATCAAATGCCTTTGATGTAATTAATCTTCCAAAATACTAATAAATCAATTCCAGTTTATCTTCCTTAAGTTCCAGATGAATAGACACATGCACTATCAAGGAGATTAGATCATTATGAAAGACATTATAAATTTTGCTGATCTTCCACATGCCATAAAGAGAAAAAAGCCACTGAAGTTTTATTTCCTTCAATGCTTCAACATCAGCAAACATTGGCCAGCTCTTTAAACACCTATCCAAAATCCATATATCATTGATAATATGAACTTTATTGCCATTGGATAATTTCTATCTGATTAAGGTCTTTAAATATTTAGCTCTATTAATTAAAATTTACCAAGTGCTCTAACCATTAGGGGGAAAACAAATGCATTACATTTATGAGCCTTAAGAAGTCTTGCTTAGTAACTTCAATCGTCACATTGAGTAGTTATTCACTAAAGACTTTAAAGCTTAAAATTAAATAAAATCAACCCTCAAAATAAAAAAAATGTTAATAAAAGGTTAAAAATATTAAAACTTGAATTTAAATGAAATTTAAACCTACTTTAGCCTATAGGAAAAAAGTAAATTTAAATATTAGAACCACCACAAATACATCGTTAAAAAGTTGTTTTCTAATATTATCCCAATCCTAATATAATTCATATAGTGGCCAAATGTGAAGTTAAAATATAGTGTGATATATAGCCTCGACGGAGGAATGCAAGAATAATCATGAATATTTGAATGGAATGTTTGCATGCCTATATATAAGATGTAAAATATTATAGGTTCTTAAGGAGATATTACAATTTTAAGAGGTCAACATTTATCCTTTTCACCCTTATATCCTAGATAGAGATCTAGAGATATATATGCTCATAATCAGATCTATAATAAACAATCTCATTAAAAAATGAAATTTACATTCATCAATCTAAAACATTTCATTAAATTTTTTTACTATTTTATTTAGTGATAGAATCTCCATAAATATCAATTTTATTTTAGAAAGATAATTATTACAATTAGAGTAAATGGTAGAAGTTAGTTGCATGTTAGTATACTTCCTCTTCATTTGACATGTATAGTTTCATATAAAAAGTGGGGTTTTGTTTTGTTTATATGCATAAAAAAAACTAATTACTATTTAGAGGTGATAGAGCCCTAGACTTTTATACAGTTCAAAAGTTCACTCCACAATCCCCATTAAGTTTTTGGCTCCATTGATGGGGAAGTATTTTTATTTTTATAATTTTTACAAAATTATTGAAACTAATTAAATTTTTAGACCTACATATATTTTTTGTTTTATTTGTTAAATTTATTTTATTTATTAATTGATAGTTATGGTTCCATGCTTTATAGAAATAAAAAGGAACCTTTGTTATTTGTCTCTGAAATAGAAAGAAACCTTACAAAATTTTGAAAAATAAAAAAGATTATGAAAATGGCTCAACATGTACTAGATTAAGATCATTCTAGACCTTACAATTATGCTAAACCTTTAGTAGAAAAAAATTCATTAGATAATTAATAGACATATGATCCAAGATAATAATTTTGAACTAAAACCTTCCATAATTTATATGGTTCAAAATACTCAATTTAGGGGAGTTCTTGTTGAAGAACCCAACTTACACTTAGCCAATTTTTTTAGAAATTGGTGCAATATTTATGTATAATGGTATTCGTAATGATGTTATTAGACATAGATTGTTTTCATTTTCTTTAAGAGATAAAGATAAGATGTGGTTGAATTCTTTACCATAGGCTCTATATGAACTTTGAATGAGTTGGCTCATAATTTTCTTGCTAAGTATTTCCCACCTTTAAAAAATGAAATTATATCTTAACAAGTTTGAAGGAGAGTCCATTTATGTTGAGAGAGTTTTAAGTAAATTATTAGGAAATGACCTCACCGTGCTTTACCTAATTATTTTGTTATTCAAATAATTTATAATGAACTTGTTGGATCTCTTAGAGTAATCATAGATGATTTAACTAGAGTATCAATAATATCTAAGCCATGCAAGAAAGCATATGAATTATTAGAGAAATTGACTAATAATATTTCTAATAGCCTACTAGTAGGGTAAATCCTTAGAGAATAACAAGAATTTAAAAATTTTATACTTTGTCAAAATTAAGTCCAAATGTCATAGTAATTTCTCCAAAATTGAGCATAATAAGATTAAATTCTAGATTAAGAACTAAATCATCTATACAATTGGAGGATTAAAATTTAAATAAAAATATTAATGTGCAGGGGATTTAAAATATTAATTTGATTGAAAGAAAAAAATTTATCTCTACTCTAACACATATAATCCAGGTCGAAGGAACCATCTTACCTTTAATTTGTTATATAATGTTGTAGATAGCAATCAAAATAATTCTAGTAAAAATAATCAATGAGTAAATTTGAAGAGTCTTTAATAACTTACTTTTAATTCTAGACCTCCATATATTCTAGGATTTAATCAAAGCAATCAGTTTGGAAGTAGAAAATCACCATTGGAAGATGTAGTGTTGTAGTTAGGGATTCAATTATAAAATCAAGCTGCTTCTATTAAAAATTTAAAAACATATTTAAGTCAGCATATAAGTCAATAGTAGACCTTTGTAATCATTTTCTCATAATATTGAAGTTAACCTAACAGATAAAGAAAAAAGATCCTAGTGAAAATCTTTTGAAGAATGCTAGTAATGAACCCCAACCAAATTGATTAATTTAGGCAAGTATGGCTGAAGACTATAAACTTTGTGCTATATGAGAGGCAACCCAACTTTTAATATGTGTATGCTTGGTAAAATAGATTTAGTAATAGTGGATATCAGTGAATTTTCTTATCAAAAAAAAGGCCTGAGAGGGTGAGAGAAGCATAAAAACATTTCATATGGTGCCGATATGCTTAAATATGCCATAGTGGTTTAAAATTCGAATATTAGCACCACCACGACCATGAAAATTATAAAAAGGGTAAGGTATAAGTTTTATTTTCCATTTATGATAGCTCTTATTGAGTGAATTATTGTTGAGTATTCTCCTTTACTCTCTTCAATCTTAAAGGAATGGGTTGAAAGAAGCAAAAGTAGTCATCATAAAAAAGAAGTAAGTGCACTTGAGGAATGAATATTCCTTCTCTATTTTAATCATTTAAAGTTTTTTAATAGTTGATAAATTTTATGAATTAAAAAAAAAATTTATGAAGATTCAAAAATCTATAATGTAGAAATGAAGAAGATGCATGGGTGCGAAGTTCTAGATGTGCATTTTCTCCTAGTCAAGATGACATACTTTTTTATTATTGGCAGAAATATTACCATGAAAAACTTAAATCTAGATGGACAGGTCCTTTTAATTTTATTAGAGTATATCCTAATGGTTACATAAGGATTCAAGACAAATAGACTTTTCAGATCTTCAAGTTTAATGGTCATAGATTAAACCTTGTAGATGAGAAGCATAAGGAATAAGAAAATTCTTAAATATGGATATAAGGGGTTTTTGTTTTCTATTTATTTTAATTGAGAGAGAGAGAGAGAGAGAGAGAGAAAGAGAGAGAGAGAGTATGAATACTACTCTTATTTTATTGCATGTCTTTTCTTTGGGGAAGATTTTAGTAATATGAATTATTATCATATTTATAATGATATAATGATTGGATTTATGGCTATGAGAGCCACTACAGTGAGATGGTGCATATAGCCCTTATTATCTTACATGTTGTATTAGCTTATTTTTATATCACATGTTTTGCACATTTCTATCATTTTTATGAAAACATGCATATTTACTAATATTTATGTGTATTTTTATTTACATTTGATTAAATTCTCCTTATACTTATATGTTTACATTATCTTCAATTAATATCTATGTATTATGAATATTTAACTAACTATAATAAAAATGATAATTAAAAATTATTTAAAATTAGGATACAAATTAAACCCTAGATTATAGTTCAATTGAACACTACCTAATAATTCCTAAATTGGGAAAGAAACTAATAATTAGCTAACTTAGATAATTTAAATTATTAATTTAAGTTGAATTTATTAGTCAAACCTTTATACATTATCCTTTGAGTTTAAGATAAATAATTAAGGTTAAAAAATATATTTAGGTGTGTTAAATTTGAAAAACATAGCAACTAAAATTCGGAATTAGTAATCATATTAAATCC
The DNA here is from genome assembly GCF_001605985.2 of Dendrobium catenatum. Taxonomy (NCBI): domain Eukaryota; kingdom Viridiplantae; phylum Streptophyta; class Magnoliopsida; order Asparagales; family Orchidaceae; genus Dendrobium; species Dendrobium catenatum. The sequence continues at coordinate 1,839,114 of NW_021319486.1, forward strand.
TTACATTAAACTTATTAAGATTGCAAGAATATTTTAAGCAAAATTGATATTCAAAAATTCTAATCCAAACTTTAGCCTTTTCCTAAAATATTCTTAATCCAAACCTATGTAATCTAAATAAATAAAAAGGAAAAGAAAAGAGAAAATAGTTCTAAAAAGGAAAGAAAAAGAAATGAAGAAAAAGAAATATAGTACATTAAAAAATTTATATCACATAAAAGATTAGAGTTTGACTACAATATTATACTTAAATTCACAAACGATAAGATAGGAGAACTAGTACAAATGATAGTGTACTAATGAAATTTTAATTTTACCTACAAACACTTCTAATCTTTACTCTATATTATTCAATTAAAAATTCAAAAGTTAATGAATATGTTAATAATATGTAAATTCAAATTAAGTAATGTTGACCTCAATTTTCATACATTTCTCTTTGATTGCACTTAATGAGCTTGATTGAGCCTCATCGAGTCTGATTCAAGTCGAATTAATGCTACTTTTGGTTAAATTTTGTCAAATAAACTGGGCAATTTGAACAAAACCCAAACTAACATGAGTCGAGCTAAATAAGATTTGAGTTGAGCTTAATTTCAACCTAATGGCTTCAGTCTAATTCCAATCAAAGCCTAATAAACTTTTTTTTTATAGATTTAGAATATTTCCTATATCAAAAAACTTGATTAGTGCCCCCGGTTTATTCAAATCCTTAAGCCTAGTGTGATTCAGTGGCCCAATTATGTGCCATGACCTTTTAAGCATAAAATCAAATGACTTTAGCAGAGTGGAAGTAAAATCAAACCATTTCCATAATTATTCTCATCTGATGCCCATAGAGTGGACATTGGTTGGATCTACATACCCAAACCCTCTCAATTTCTTGGGCATGCGAGGAGGGCATTTAGACATTAGCCTTTGGACTCAAGCCCCCATTATTTTATCTATCTTTTCATATAGGGAAGGACCCCTCTCCTTTATCTCTCTATTTTTAATAGAGCAGTATTTGAGCTCTTACTCTCTCCCTCTTATGTTTCCTTCATTCATGTGAGAGAAGGCCGAACATGACCCCAACCTCTAATACCCGAGATGACTTTGCTTACAGTGCTCTCTGAATTTCTTATTCATGTGACCTAGACTAGAAGAAGCCCCTGCATCAAGCATCTTCCCATTCCATTCAAGTCTCTAGTTAAGCTCGATAAAGTATTTACTTCCATCTTGCCACTCTTGATCAGACCAGTGCCCTTATTTTGCTTCCCGCAAATATGCACCATTTCAACTTTAAACTCTTGGGAGTTTGACCTCTCAAACCCAACCCAACCTAAATCAATTGTTGTACTTCTCATTGATGAGCCATCTCCTCACTGTAAAGGTAATGGCTTCCCTCCTCTTGTAGACCATAAGTTCAAGATATGTTATATGGACAACTACAAAACTCTATGACTTGTATGAAAATTCCTGTACTATTATGTTCAATGGTTAATAATGCATGCTACATTTATGATCAATTATATATTTTTTATTTTAACCAATTACATGACAATGAATCAAACAATGGACTTGGCATCTTAGACATGCATATTTATGACATGATTACTTTCTTCTTCTCAAAACCATGATGTTTCCTAGATTGATTTTATCTTGTTTAGAAATAAAAACATTAAACTCTTTATGTTACTCTTTTGAAGTGAATGATGTATGGTTTCATACACTTATTTTATTCCTTCAAACTTGCTAATAACTACTACAGTCAAGTATCATTTCCATGAAATCAAAAAATATTGGTGACCAAGCATTTTTGAAATAAAATTTAGCAAAACATGATTTGCTAAGCTACACTTGCTTTGGTATTTCATAATATATATATAAATATATCCTAGCATTAAGGTTGGTAGTATTAAAAATTTATTTTTCCATAAACACCGTCATCAACTCTTTGCTGAAGTTAGTAATAAAGCATGATAGTTCTAGGAATAGTTTTTTTTTTTAGCAGAGTTTTTTTTTTCTTTGAATAAATTCCTATTCAAGATCAAGATTTAATTGCATTAGTGTAGTTAGTGTAGGATCTCATGGCCATGTTTATTACATAAGTGTGTTTTAAATTTCAATCATCTAACATAAATATAATTTTTTATCTCATTTTCATGGAAAATACATGTGTATACTTTATGTCACAAGATCATTCATAAGCACTTAATGTAAGCATGAGTAACCATAATACATACTTTGCAAGGGGATCTTATGTACCAATCATATATTCTAAAATACATGGATTTTTTCGTAAAGATTATTCGTAGTTTTAAATTGAAAAATCATATGTTTAATATAGGGAATACATATATTATTTTGGTATACAATTGTATATGTTTTATGATTCAATGCTATGTTTTTGTAGTTATTAGATGGATTAATCATTATATCAAAAAGTTTTTGTCCTCTTTCCTTCTCTCATGCTCATCTAGAATTCAACCACATATGCATAAAAATATGAAAGATGGGAGATAATTTCTATAAAATAAATACTATCATTATCGGTGAAAGCTCTATGATTTATTGGTGGTGGTTGAGAATTAAAATTAATACCAAAATTGATCTATTGCCGGAATTTTTTTTTAAGATGCGTTGTATACATTCATGCCTCGAATATTTGTGAATAAAAATGTGTTTTGTTTTATTTCCTTAACATTTCACATGTTCAATTTGAAAGAGTATACCATGTAGAAATTGTTGGCAAATATTTACATGCATGTTTTGAATCATGTTGATATGGAAGCTCATATTTTCATCATATAACCTCACTCATTATATGCTTCAATCTCAAATACATGTTAGTTCAATATGAAGTTATATGGTTTATACAAGAGAGTTTAATGAATCATTAAAAAATAATTAAATTGTCATTGTGTGATGTAAGGATTTATGTTCAAGTTAGTAAACCATCATATGTTTCAAATATGTGTTGTTAAACTATCGTAAGCTATATATATATATGTTTCCTTCCATGCTATTTGCTGAATGGTTCTGTTTATAAATTCATTAATTTGAGTGTGTTTAGAAGTTCAATGTTAGAAGAGATGTTTACTTTCAAAATTATACTTTAATATTTTGTGGTAAATTAAATTCACAAGCTTGTCAGAACATTTCCAATGTGTATGTGAGACGAAGTGGTGTATATATATATATATATATATATATATATATATATATATGATTAGAAGTTCTTATAGGTCTCATGCATAATTTTCCACTATATTTTGTGTTAGTAAGCTTTTATATTTTTCATGGGTAATTTGTTTCTTTTGTAATCATGTTTATGTTAGTAAGTGTTCATGTGCTTTATGTATGATTTCGTCCCATATTTTGTGATAGAAAGTTTTCAAATTCTATGCTATAAACATCTTATGATTCATGTTTAACCATCTTTTATGCTTCAAGATTGATAAACCTATGCATATTTGAAATGAATTTCTCATGTTTTAGTGTACCTGTTACTTAGTTACTTGGCCTTTGATTAATATAGACTCTCATTAATGCCTTCTCTATTTATCTTTCTCATGTCAGGTACATTGTGTCGTTCATGGGTCAATGGTTCATGGGTCACACTCTTGAGCCTTATTGGAAGGATCTTAAAATTTTTTGGAGATCTATGAAAATGCCCCAGCACATCATAGACATATATAATTTATGGAACTTGTTAAGACCTCCTCATTGCATGTTGAATATACACACATTAGCACGCCGATGATCCCACTCTATGCTATATAGTAGGATATCTAATCATTGGCCCTAGGTTAGTGCACTTTTGAAGTCCTGGCCTTATTGGTTGGGACTTGCCCCCTCTGTGAACCTTAGAGACCTTTATGGCCACCTTTGTTCCGTATAGTAGGCAAACCCATTATGCTATGTGAATTGCTATTTTTCAACATAAAGTGCACATCGCTAGGATTATATTCTTCAGGATTTCAAATGATAAATGTATCTAAAAATTACTTCTTAATAATGATTTTAATCCTTCAAATGTGGTTTTTATAAATATTTTATAGAAAAATTTTTGAAGATGCAAAAAAAAAAAAAAAAAGAGCTTTAACATGTTAGTTTAATTTTTATGTCAGCTTCATATGATATGACTCCTATTAATCTTTGTGTTTAGTTTTATTATTTTAACCAAGCATAACACCCTCTACTTGAAGTTCATTTGTTTTAAACAATAATAAAGAAGTAATTATTAAAAATCTAATTGTTTAAGTCAATTAACAAAATATAACCAGCAATCCTATAACTAATTCTAAATCATTAATGAACCAACCATATTGATAATCATATACTAAATTTCATTAAATAAAAAACATAAAAAATCTACTAATAATAAGGTGATTATCTGGTAACCCATGCTTTCATGTCTATTAAGTTATCCCTAAGGAAGGTGATATAAACATGATGGCCCAGGTTAGACAAGGATAATCATCACTTAACATAAATAACAAGTAATGTTTCACTCACAAATTTAACCTTTGTATCCTCCATTACACTTAATTTTGTGAAAAAACCTATATTAAATCTTTAAAACCCTAAAAAATTAATATGATTAATAATATATAATAAACATGTATCAGAGAATATGATTACACGGCTAACATCTCTCTGCTTTGAGGCAATTTCTAGGTGATTTAGGGCTCCTCTTCGTGAGCTCGATTCTGGCCCTCCTTGCTTGGATTTTTTTGTTGTTTCAATTATTTGTTATTACTCTTCTCCACTGGATCATTGTCGTGCTTTGAGTTTGTTTTTCTCTTTGCTTTTTTGAGCGGGGTGATGACGAACCCATCATCATCGAACCTTGTTTCTTCCTCTCATTTTGAGGGAAAACTCGATCTTTAAAAGAGGCTCTCGCTGGATCTTCTTCATCATCTCTTAAATTTAAGTTTGTTCAATCATTATTTAAGGGATGCTGACTCTTCTTTTTGAGGACTCTACGGTGGAAGAACTAGCTGTTCCTTATGCCTTAACTTTGGTTGGTAAATTTGTCTTGAGAAGGCCTAATCTTAATGTCATTTGCAAGTTCTTCATTAATCTTAAGCTCTCTAGATCGCTCCATGTGGGTTTACTCGATCAAAGGCATGTTGCCATTCAACAAGCCAATGACCTTGACTATAGTTAAATTTTTGCTAGAAGATCGTATTATATTCAAGCATGTCAAATGCATTTATTGAAATGGACTCCGGATTTTGATATTAAGGAGGAATCTCCTATTTCTCTTGTTTGGATTTCATTTCTTAATTTGCAATTGCATTTTTTAACCATTAAATTCTATTTGGTATGGCTTCTATCTTTGACCGTCCCTTATAGACTGATTAAGCTACTTCTTCAATCTCGAGGCCGTCAGTTGCTAGGGTGTTGGTTGAATTGGATGTTTCTAAGAAATATCCAAATGAAATTTGGATTAGGTCTGAAATCAAATGTTATTTCCAAAAAATTGAGTTTGAGAATTTACCTATATTTTGTTCTTTCTGTAAAATGCATGGGTATGCTATAAACAAATGTTCGCGAAAACACACCCATCTATGTTCTGATAAGAACTCTTTGAAATAATCTAATGGGGTTATAGGTACTGAGATGGCTCCTACTGAACCTACGGATGCTCCTCAACTTATTTTGACACCTTTGGTGGATATTAACACTAGCCACTCTCCTTTGTGTGAGAATTTGTTAGTGGGAACTAAGGAAGAACATCTTCTTGTTGGCTTAAATACATCTTTCAATGTGCCTCAAGATCAGGGAGTTGTTCTTTTAAATTCTTCTTCTAATGAGTGTGAGAAAATTGTGGATCATGCTTTACATAATGTTGAAACTTCTCTTTCTTGCATTATTAACAACAATATATCTGATGCTAGTGGTATTATGATTCCTAATCATTTAATTGTTCAGGAATCCATGAAGGAAACTAATGTTGATGATCAATTGGTTGTTATTGAAGGTGAGCAGAGTAACATGGCTTTTGAGGATGGAGAGTTTGTTTCCTTGGATCACTGTCCGTTACCTTCTACCTACTTTAAAGAATCAGTTATGAAGGCTACTAATAATTGGGAGGATGATGGTAGGTTTATGGAGGATAATTTTCCTAATTTACTTAGGGTTCATTCTAATGATAGCAAGTCTCCTTCAACTTCTAATAATAATAGTGATGCTCTTACTAATATTGAGGAGATGCATATTGTTGCTAAATGTTTTGCGAAGGATGATAATGATACTAGTTTTATTAAATTTCATAGTAAAAGAGGGTGGAAGCCAAAGCATATCTTTGCAACAACCTATAAACACTTCTAGAAATAATCATTTGAATACTTCTCATTAATATTTCTTTATGTCTGGTACCATTATTTAGAATTTTAAGGGCATTAGTTATCCGTCTTTTAGGATTCATGTTAAAAATTTATGTCATATTCATAATATTTCTATTCTTGTCTTACTTGAACCACTTATCCTTGCTTGTAGGTTGCTTAGTACCTCCCAATTTTTGGGTTTTAACCATACCACTTCGAATGTTGCTAATAAAATCTAGGTTTTTTGGAAAAATCCTATTAAAATTGATGTTATTGGAGATTTTATTCAAGTCATGCACTGCAAATTTGAGGCTTTTAATTTTCATTACTATGCATCTTTTGTGCATGCTACCTCTTCCCTTTACATTAGAAAATTGTTATGGGATAAGTTTACAAATTTTTATAATATATGTCATTTGCCTTGGTTGGTAGGTGGTGACTTTAATGCTATCACTACCCCTTCTGAACGGATTGGTAGGTCTTCCCCTTCTTTTCATTCTATATCTGATTTTAATATTATGATTTTGTCTTATAATTTGATTGATATTGGGTTTATTGGCAATAACTTTACCTGGAATAGGGGTCACTTATGTAAAAGGTTTGACAGTGTTCTCTTTAATGATTCTTGGAGTAATACTATTAATTTCACTAATGTGCAACATCTTAGTAGAACCTTGTCTGATCATTCTCCTCTACTTATCAACATTAAGAATAGAAATTTTAATGACTCTTCTCACTTCAGATTCCAAAACATGTGGTTACTTAACAGTTCCTTTTTGTATGTTGTTAATTATAACTAGCAAGCTCCTTTACATCCTGATAATTCTATTTTTGGAATGAAAAGACTTTGGATAAAGCTTAAGAGGTTGAAGCAAGTTTTGAATTGGTGGAATCACAATGTGTTTAGAAATATATTTTCTAATATTTCAAAAGCTAAATAATATGTGACTTCTAATGATAATTTATGTTAGGACGATCCTTCTGATGCTAATTTTTCCTAGTTAAAATAGTCTAAACTTGATATTTTTAACTTTGAAGCTCAGGTAGAGGTCTTTTGGAAGCAAAAAGCTGCTGCTAAGTACTTTGTTGAGGTTGATAATAATACTAAGCACTTCCATGCCTTAACTAATAGAAAAAAGATTAAGAATAGTATCAACAACATCTAAAGAAAGGGTGGCTCCTATTATGATAACCTTTTTAAGATTGCTAATTTAGCTGGGCTTCATTTTCAAAACCATTTTAATAAAGTTTTCACTCCTATTCAAGTTATAGACCACTCTTTTATTCCCAACATTTTATCCCTTGAGGATAATGCTTCTCTTTCTAAGCCTCCCTCTCTTGAGGAGGTTAAAGATACTTTGTTGGGCTTGAATAGTGATTTTGTGGCGAGTCCTGATGGTTTCACGACTCGTTTCTTTCAAAAATGTTAACACATTATTCATAATGATATTTTTTCTAATATTTTGTGTTAAAAATCTATTTTCATGACTTTTGTTTTGATGATTGACAAATACTGTTGATTCTCTTGGACTGCTTGTTGCTTCTAACTTTTCAGGAATCGAAGATCGGACGAACAAGACGAAGCCAGTTCAAGATTGCGTAGGTTTAGGGTTGAGTTAGTTTGTACTTTGTTTTTTCTCTTCTTGAGTCTATTTGTAATGGTCAAAGAGACTGATGCTAAGTAACCCTACGCACACATACTTGAGAGAATTAGAATTTCTGTTTTTACTCATATCGGCCAGGATGATATTTACATCGTCCTGGACGATCAGGCTTAAAATAGAAAGTCTAAATATGGATTCTTAATTAAGGCAGCCGACATTAATATATCAGCCTGGACGATACGTGTATTAGCCAGGATGATAAGCTCAAAATAGAAAGAAGTTGCCTCCATAGACAATTAAGGTATACTGTATTTTTAAATTATCGGCCAGGACGATCTTTGATCGGCCTGGACGATATTAAAAAATTATGCCTTAATTGATCAGGAAATCAAGGGAGTAATTAAGGATGATTGATACGATCTATCGTCCTGGACGATCGCATGATCGTCCAGGATGATCTATTCAAAAAACCTTAGTTACTTCAGGATGATAAATATCGGCCAGCTCGAATTCAGGGTGATGCTCTGGATGATTTCCTCTGATTTGAACTAATCGGCCTGGAACAGATCGTGAGATTGGCCTGGAATGATCAAGCCAATTTTCAATCATCCAGTTTTGCATCTAGGGCGATACTCTGGCCGATATTTTGAGTTTTGTTCTGATCGGCCAGGCCGATGTCCATATCGGCCTGGACGATATTGTCGGTAACTTGCAATTAATGAGCTCCTTTGAAGCTCTTCTATTTAAGAACTCTTGTTCAATGTTTTGAAATACATTTGGCTGCTACCTTGACCTGAGAAGGCCTTGAGGAGAGAAAGAGAGAGAGAGAGAGAGAGAGAGGAGAGAGAGAGAGAAAATCTTGTGAGGGGGACTTGTGAGGGATTCAAAGGGTTGCTTCAAGGATCGCTCTGCTTCTTCTTCGTCTAGAAGTTCTCATCTGTGGAAGGGTCGATAGAGGTAAGGAGTTAGCTTTTAGTGTTGGTTCTCTACCAGCTTCAGGAGGAAGCAAAAGGAGGTAGGTTCTCTGCCTTGCCGGGGTGGCAAAAAGGAGGTGCTTGTAAAGGCTTCTCACTAGCTGTGGGGCTAAGGAGAGTCAAGTTTGGTAGTGGCAATACTCGGAGGAGCCTCCGGGGAGTGGACGTAGGTCGAGTTGACCGAACCACTATAAATTCCTGTGTTCTTGTTTTCTTGCTTCCGCACTTTTATTTCCGCATTTATTTTTGTGGTGTGATTTTGGTTTATGTGATTTTCATTCTTTGTGAAAAGGAAATTTTAAAATACCAATTCACCCCCCCTCTTGGTTAGCTTGGGACTAAGTTCATAGGGCATAACATCCCTAACGAACTTTCATTTTGGATTTATTTACCTCCTATCACTAAAAGTTTTACTTTTACTTCTGTAGTGCTTATTCCTAAAAACAATTCTATTTAAACTTGGAATGATTTTTGTCCTATTAGTCTTTATAGTTTCTTTAACAAACTGGTTTCTAAAATTATCTTGAATCGTCATTCTTTGATTCACCTAAAATTATTTCTCCTTATCAAATGAGATTTGTAAAAGGTAGGGCTATCACGGAGAATATTCTTTTGGCTCAAGAATTAAGTTAAGATTTGGATGTCAGGATTAGAGGGGAAAATGTGATTTTTAAACTTGATATTGCTAAGGATTATGACAATATTATTGGAATTTTATTTATTTTATGCGTGAGCTTTTTGGCTTTAACTCTGTGTTTATTAATCTTATTAAGAATTGTATTGAAAATGTTTATTTTACCATCATTATTAATGGCTCCAAGCACGGTTTCTTCAAATCCTCTCATGGCTTAAGGCAGGGTGATCCTATTTCTCCTACACTTTTTATTATTTCTACTGAGTTTTTGTCTAGGAGTCTCTCTAATTTATTTGAGATTAATTCGGGTCTTTACTTTAGAACTTTGGGAGGCTTCCATATATCCCATTTATGCTTTGCTGATGACTTTATTATTTTTACTAATGTGACTATTAATAGAATTCATAAAATTATGGAGTTTTTCAATCTTTTTGAAATGGTTAGTGGCCTTTTTTTTAGTAAAAATAAATGCTGCTTTTTTGCTTCTAAGAGAATCTCCAATGAGCGTATTTTAGCCATTAAAGATGCTACTAATTTTAATCATTCTTACTTGCCTGTCAAGTATCTTGGTGTTCCTTTGTTTAAAAGTAGAAGATAGACTTTTTTGTTTGACGATCTTATTGCTTATGTTCAGAATAAGCTCTTATCTTAGGATTCCAACTTTATTAGTTTTGGTGGTAGAGTGACTCTGATCAAAATTGTTCTTTGTGTTTTACCTATTTATATGTTTTAAACTATTTTTCGTACTCATGCAGTTTATAGTAGGATCCACAAGCTTATTAACATGTTCTTTTGGAAAGGTACTTCCTCTTCTTCTAAAATTACTTGGGCTGCTTGGGAGAAGTGTTGTTTGGCTGAAGGTGGTCTTGGTTGCAAAATTTACATGACCTTGCTAAGGCCTTCTCCATTAAACTTTGGTATAATTTATGCTCTAAAGAGAATCTTTGGGCTAACTTTATGATCTCTAAATATTGTGTGGGTAACCATCCGACTAATATCACTTCTAAAATTGGGGACTCTAAAGTTTGGAAAAGGCTTTGCAAGGTCAAATGAGAGGTGGAGCCCTTTATTTCTTGGGGGCTTGGTGAAGGTAATATTTTTTTCTGTCAAGATAAATGGTTAGGTAAAGATTCTATTGATTCTATACTGAATTCAACTTTTTTGGCTTCGATTAAAGTTAATTATTTCTTTAATGAGAGTTGTTGGGACTATGATAAAATTTCTAGTATGATTCTCAATTGTATTATTCACCGCATTTTAAATATGCCTATTAATACTACTTCCAAAGACATTATTTTATGTGACTTATCTAAAGATGGTGGTTTTCACCTTAAGAATGCTTGGCACTCCTTTAGAGATAAAGGCAACATTGATAATATTTTTTTTTCTAAGATCTAGCATAAGTGCATCCCTTCTACAATTTTTTTGTTTGTGTGGAGAATTTTACATAGATTTATTCCTACAGAGGATAATGTCATTAAAAAGGGTTTCAGTTTAGCTTCTAAGTGTCAATGTTATTTTCACATGGAGAATAAGCATCATGTTTTTGTTTCTAGCCCTGTTGCTGTTAGAACGTGGGTTTATTTTGATGATATGTTTTAGTTAAACTATTTTAATGCTCACCTTTCCCTTTAGTCCTTACTTTATGTCATGGCTTATTGATTCTAAAGGTCACATTTGCAATGCTATATCAGCCCTCATTCTTTGGTTTCTTTGGTTGGAGAGGAATAACTCCATTTTCAATGGAGTGAGAATGAACCATCTAAATGTTATTCAAAGGGTGAAGGATAAGATTTTAGGTCTTGTAGCTATTAACTTGCTTATTGTAAAGAGCTTTAAAAATTGTTATGATGTTAGCAGTTCTTTAGGGGTTAATTAGGATAAAGCTCCTTCTACTCTTAATGTTATCTATTGGAATAAGCCCCCTCCTAATTTCTTTAAATTGAATGTTGATGGTGTTATCTCTAATTCTCTGGCTGACTGTGGTGGTATTATTCGAGATAGTAATGGCCATCTTGTAGTTGCCTTTGTGGGGCCGATTCACAATGGTGATGTTGTTACTACTCTTATTAGGGAAATTCTTTAGGGTATTAAATTATGCATTCCTCTTAATTTAACTAATTTTTATATTAAAGTTAATTCTGGTGTTAACCTTATTCCTTTTCAGGATGTGGAGGATATGTGTTGCAACCCGAATATCATCTATTATGCTAGGAAAATTAATAGGTTGTTGTTGTTTTTGAATTAGTCTTTTTGCTATGTTAGTAAGGCTTGTAATTCTTGTGCCTCTTGGCTAGCAAATTGGGGTTGTATTCTTGGTTACTTTACTGATATTATTTTTTCTACTAGTCCTGGCCTTCTTAATGGTCTGCTTAACGAGGATGCATGTGGGATTCCTTATGTTAGTACTTAACAATTTTTCTTATTTTTGTTGTTCTAGTTGGTTTTTTTCCCTAGATTTTTATGTTAGCTAGGCTTTTTTTTATTTTTTGGCACTCTAGGACTTATAAGTTGGTCTTGTGGAGTCTTTTGTTTTCCCTACTTCTCCATTGTGCTTTTATTTGTTGGTTGGATCCTTTCTAGCTGTTCTATCTAATGTTGGTATTGATGGAGGTTATGTTTCTTTTTTGCTATTGGGGCACATTGCTGGACTGGTCTTTATTCTATGTTGGATGTGCCTCTTTACCGTCTTTGGGGTATTCTGTGCTGCTGCTGTAGCACCTGGTATTCTCAAGTTTGGGTTATTGGTGGCTGTCATTTTGATGGGTATCCTCATTTAGCTAAAGTCTTTGTGGATTTTGACTGGAGCAATGATTTTTATAGTTGTGTTACTAAAGGCCTGTCCCATTATTGCTTTCCTACCTAGTTGGGTGCTAGGGGTAATGGTGGGGTTATGACTCAATTTTTAACTTCTATTGGTAGGCTTCTTACGTGCAATTGTTGGTTGTATTATGATGCTATCATGTTTTCTGGCAATTTGGTTAACCTGAGCTCTTTCCTATGTCTCTGCTGGGTTATTGGTGGGACTTTCTGATAGTTTTTTTTGTTGGTTCTATGTTTTTAGCTGGGTGTGGTGGTCTGCCTTATTTATCCCTGTTTGGTTTTTGGTTAACTCGTGCTATGCTAATGGTATTGTTAGGCTGAGCTGGTGAAATTTATCTGTTGTGGTTTTGGAGGGCTCCCGTGGTAGGATTGAGTGGCTTGTGAACTCTCCTAATGAAGCTAGTATCAATGAGAGTATTTTGAGCTCTATTGGTCAGAATTCTAAGACTGGCTTTACTTGTAACATTTTTGTTTTTTGTTTCTTTTGTAGTTATTTTACTAATATTTTGTTTTGGTGTAGCTTTTTCTTTTACATCTTTTCTTTTTTGTAGGTGGAGCTGATTAGGAATGTTTTCAAGACTTTTGGTAGAAAGATTGGGCCTTACTGTCTCATACTATCTTTCTTTTTTGGATGCTTGTCTGTAGCATCATTAGAATGTTACTAGGGTTCCTTGTAATTTTATGTAGTGGAGTCAATTGACTCGTAGGTTTTCTTTTGCTTGGTTTTGTAGCTCGTAAGAGCATTAGTGAGTTGATGGTCTCCTATAAGGACACTGTAACCTAATTTTTTATTTTAACGCATAGGCCCCTCTGAGGGTTTTAATTAAAAATAATTATAAACATATATATATATATATATATATATTTAACATAATCAAATTCTTCAATAAAGTTTATAAGCTGGACTACCTTGAGTTATGGGGATACATGCCCTAAGGGAATTTTATCCTTCTACCCACTATGATAACACCAAAAATTGATAGACGATGAAGTTAAATAAAATCCTTAAAAATGACTAAAACCCCTTTAGAAAACTAAAACTTTAAATAATATTAACATATAAAAAAAAACACCAAAAATTCCTATAAACACCTTTCTAAATCGTAGATCAAAACCTATAAAAATTGAGGGAAAATTAAAACAATGCAATAAAATCCTACATCTTAAACTCTCCAACACTTAATAAAACATTATAATCTATTTTTTAGACTAGAAAAACCCATTAACATTAAGCAAACTATTGAACTTGTTGAAAGAGCAAATGAACTCAGAGTCTTACTTTAGTGTTGTGAACTATATCAGATTTATTTTTATCTTTGTGCATTTTCTCCTTAACAAGTAAAAAACATAAAAGATGGACTATCTATAGTTACAGGGCTACATGTCATAAGGAGGTTTTGTCCTCGTACTTACTGTGACAATGCTAGATACCTTAAATTTTTAAGGGGAAAGGGTCTAAAGATCTACATAAATTATCTCTTCTAAAAAAGAAAGATCTAAAGCCACCCTTAGGAACAAACCAACTTCTAAACCACCTAAGTGTTAAATCATAAGTCTGGTATAGATTTTGTTCTCCCTTCTATTGATGATAAATTAATGGAAGAAGATGATTGTAGCTATTTTTAGTCTTTTACCCCATTTAGTTCAATTCTTTCTAGCACTCATTATTTTCATGCTTTACATATTTCTAGAAAAGATGATAATCCATTCCATGAATAAGAGTTTGAGTGTAATAAATAATCAGTGTTTGTCATTCCTGACTATGCTTATTACATGTACTCTAGAGATGAGTCTGAGAATACCCCCAAATCACTGTCCATAGAGCTAACAAAAGCCATGCTCCTTGAACAAAATGAATTATCTTTTGAGCTTAATTTAGTGCAGGAGATCCAGTTACAATGAGGGAAGGTTCTTCCTCCCAAGATGGCTAAAATAATAAACAAAAAGATAAAAATATCCTTACCCAACAGGATGATCCTACTCCTCTTCAAGTAAAGGCCAAAAAGAGGGGGAAAGCCCCTTAGTTGGATGTTGATTATAATGTGTTGATACATTTGTGAAGATTCTATTCCTTCTCAGTGTCGATGATTTACTTTAGTGAAAGCTTTACTAAAACAAGAGTCTTATCAAGTATTGTTTTCCACTGAGTATATTAAGGGTTCATGCTATCTGAGAAATTCCATGCACTACCTTTTTAAATTAGGATTTTTTCTTAGGAACTTTAGAACATAATTATCCCTTATATGTCAGTGATGAAGTTAATAATCATGATTTTAATAGGGTCCTCATAGATCAAGGTGCTTTAATATATAACCTCAACTTTTTCACCCTATAGAGTCTCTTCCTTGGTCACTTGAAGCTTATTTCAAATAAGATTATGCTAAATGGATTGAATGATTATGGACATTATGCTCCAGGGTCCATTACCTTGCCCTTATATTTTAGAGATCTCCAAACTCTGGTAAAGTCTTATGTTATCAAACAATATATCTCATATAAGGCTCTCTTAAGAAGTCCATGATTTATAAGAATGGGATGGTACCCTCTATATTGAACTATTGCATAAAGTACATGCGAAATAATATGGAGTATTCTATTCTTAGGGATACTCAACCTTTTACCTTGCATGAGGTCTCTATTTATGATGATACCAAGCATTATATGCCTTGGAAGGCTTGAAAACCTCCCATTGTCCAGTCTCAAGTTAGACCTATTAGGTTAATATAGGGTCTTGCAAAGTTATTTGAACATTCAGCCACTTGTGTAGGGTCCATCAGAGCATTGTACTAAGGAAGATATCTTAGCTATAGATTATGTTGATTATTCCTTTCAGGTAGAATTTATGTAAAATTTTCCTCCTTTTATAGGAAATGGGATAGCATGTTGGTGGCCATGATAGAGATTCAGCTCATTTTGTAAAAAAACTTCGATACAAGAATTCCTCCTCCTTTAGGTCTTTACTCTTCCCTCATGACTGTCGAGTCTGATTCCCTTGACGATGAGATAATCTATACTACTCATCATTTAATTCCCTTATTAAACATTAGAGCTGATGGTTATAGTCCTTATCCTATATTCTATAAGGATTTAATGCCTCAAGGTAGCTTAGTCATTAAAAGTGGCTCAGACGATGATGTAGATGTCAGACATTAAACTAAAAATTTTTAGTCACTTTCTCACCAGATATATGGGATGAGATTTAAGGAATTTTGTTGATAGGCTCCTCCTGCATCTTCCACTAGTGCATGTGGTCCACTACATTTTGATAATCACTTTATACATGAGCTGCACACTTTCTATGTGCCACCATAGCCAGATGGGCATGAAATATTATTTCATAGTGTAGGTGTCCCATACAATACTAATATATTGGGTCCTTTGGAATCTATTATAAATGAGGAGGTCTCGTACGTACCTCGATTCTTTTCCCCTTTCATGAATAGCTATATTGAGAGGGGTTTTGCTCCTTTAACTTTATCTGATGGACAAGCTCTATAACAAGCCCATATTTGGTAAACTAATCTACCTCAAACTCACTAGGGCTTAAGATATCTTGAGAAAGATAAGTTTCCTTCAACCAAGCTTCTTGATATCTCCCAATCTCATCTGGTTGTTTCCATATTAGAAGATGAAGACCTGGATGATATTGAGGACAAGGTCCTAGATGCTCCACATAAATTTGAGGATAGCGCTTGCTCTACCATGGATGAATAATCTGATGTTAATTTGGCACTGAGTTAAATCCTCAACCCATCTTCTATAGTGCTTTGCTATTCAATTCAGAAGATCAAGTGTGTAATGAACTCATATCTTAGTTTAGAGATTTCTTTGCCTAAACAAAAAAGTGATGCTTGGTTTAGATCTAAAAGTAGTGGTTTATAAGTTAGCTAATAACCTCACCATATGAGGTTGGATATTGATAAAATAGTAATCAGTGAGACTCATAAGTTTATAGAAGTTGGCTTTATCCATGAAGAGAAGTATCTTACTTGGCTTGCCAACATTTCTATATTATGAAAGAAGAATGGTCAGATTCATGTCTGCATCGGCTTCTATGATTTAAATAAGGCATGTCTCAAAGATGATTTTCCTCTTCTCATCCTAGAGCACATGGTCAATATTACTTCATCACATAGCATGATCTCCTTTATGAATGGTTTCTAATTATAATCAGATAAAGATGGACCATAAATATCATTATTTTTTTTTCATTTCATACCCCTATTAGTGTGTATTATTATAAGGTGATGCCCTCCAGCCTCAAAGAATAGCCCTCCTACCTTAAAGAATACTGGAGCCACCTATTTAGTGCTATGACTGTCAGTTTTGATCTTCACTATGCAGAAGCATAGACACTATATGCTCTCTCATAATATTAAGCTTATTTCTCTAGTTAACCCTTTATAATATTTTATTATTCATCCAAATTTGTTAAGACAACTAGAATGTTGCTCTATGATTATGTAGTAGTTTGCATAAATTTTGTCCCTTCTTATTGCTCACCCAGTAGTTGCTATTTACCTACTCAATGAAGATTTACCTAATGAATTAGTCATGAAGGTGGAAGCACATGAGTCCCCTTCCTTCTCACAGTCATGGTTTGGTATGTGATGTCTCTTTCTCAAATTTCCCCTCTTTAGAGTGATCGAGTGCTTTTATGATCCACGTATGTTGAATAGCTTAATTAAGCCTATCTTCCTTTGGATTAGGACAGCCTTAATATCCCATTATGAACCAAACTTCAAATAGAATAAAATAGTACACCTAATTAAGAGTTTTATTAGGTCGGTGCTTAAGATGCAATTAGCTACGAGGGCTTCCACCCATTTAAAAACTAACACACACATCAAATAAACCCCATTAAAGTTGATGTATCAAATAGGGGAAATCTTGTGATTATCAGGTCATATGAAGTCACAATGCTGCAGTGACACCTTCAATACTATCGAGGCCCCACAAATTAAACATTATGGCATAGAATTCTCTATTTTCTAGTGTTGTGGCAATAATAACTAGTATCATAGCATTACCAACATCATGGCATCAAGAAGTCATCTTAGTAGCACCAAATTTGATATTTTAAATGGCACAACACCATATTTTCTCAAGTGTTGCAGCTCTTGAATATGAACAGTGCCATGACATTATAATTATAACTTCTAATGACCATGTTCTATCAATAAAGAGATGTAACTATGAAACAAGTAACATATTCACATCAACAAATTCCATGATGGTCAAAAAGATTTAGCATTGTGGCAATAGTTTGCTTCAACATCACTACGAATGAATTTTTTAATAGTTGCAGTGTTATATGCCTTTTGGTCTTATCATACAAAATTGTTGTGATGTTATGTTTGTGGGAGAATTTAGTAACTTATGTAAAATTCAATATTTCTTAGAGGACTTCTCTTGTTTACTCTTAGAGAAAAATCTAAGTTAGCCCAAGGAAGTATAAGAAAATGTCATTTGCATTGTTTATCATGTGTTTGTTTAAACAACAATGTAAGTTAAGGGAGAATTATGTAGGAGATACTTTGATCCTTTCTAGTGATATTACTCTCTTGTATTTTCATTCTTCCATGAGTTATTGAAGATGATTTTACTTATTATTCATTCTTTGTCTAGATAATCCTCTTATTTTAGATTGAAGATGTAAAATGCATGTTAAGTACTAATAAAGAATCTTATTATATAAATGTTAAATGATGTTTTTAATATTATCCCATTCTTAATTTAATGCACATAGTGTCAATATGTGTAGTTAAAATATAGTGATGTATAGCCTTGACAGAGGATTGCAAGAACAACCAGGAATATTAAGATAAAATGTTTGCATTCCTTGATTTATATTATAAAATATTCTAGGTTCTTAATGAGATAATGTAAATGTTGGAGGTAACTTGATATCCTTTTCAGCTCTATAAACTTCATAGAGATCAAGGTATGCATAAGCTCTGAATCACATTTTTAATTAATAACCTTATTATAAATGATATAAAATTTAAAAACGTCAATGTAATTAATAGCCTTATTATTAAATATTATATCTAATATTTTACTATTTTTTTCAGTGATAGATTCTCCATAAATATCATTTTTATTTTAGTATGATAATTATTACTATTAGAGTAAATGGTAGTAGTTTATTAGAATGCATCCTCATGGGTTTGATGCTCTACTATATCACTTTATTACTGGATTTGTTATATATACTTGTGTATATTAAGTGGAGTTTTCTTTTTTTTTTTAATATAAAAAACTAAGTATTATTTTTAGGTGATAGAACCCTAGACTTCTATACAATTCAAAAGTTCACTCTATAGGCCCCATTAAGTTTTTGGCTTCATTGCTGGTGAAGTTTTTTTTTTTAACAATTTTAACTATGTTATTGAATTAAATGAATAATTAGACGTACATAAATCTTTTTTTATTTGTTTATGTTCTATTTATTAATTGATATTGATTATTACATGCTTAATAGGCAAAGAAAAGAACCTTTATTATTTGACTCTAAAATAGAAAGAACCCTTTCAAATTTTGAAAAATAAAAAAGATTATGAAAATGGCTGAACATGTACTAGAGCAAGATCATTCTAGACCTCTTAGGGATTATGTTATCCCTTTAGTAATCAAAATTCATCAGAGCATTAATAGAATTACGATACAAGCTAATAATTTTGAACTAAAACTTGCCATAATTCAAACGAATCAAAATTCTTTGTTTAGGGGAACTCCTATTGAAGAACCCAATTTACTCTTAGTCAATTTTTTTAGAAAATGGTGTAATATTTAAATAAATTGTTGTATTTAATGATGCTATTAGACTTACATTTTTTTCAATTTTGTCTAAAATATAAAGATAGGATGTAATTGAATTCTTTACCCCCAAGCTACATAAGTACCACTTTCAATGAGTTGCCTCATAAGTTTCATGCTAAGTATTTCAAACCTTCAAAAGTTTCCAAACTTAAAAATAATATCACTTTCTTTTACCAAGTTTAAAGTATAGTAAATTTATGAGGGTTGAGAGAAATTTAAGAAAATGCTTAAGAAATGCCCTTACTATAGTTTTCCTGATAAATTGATTATTCAAATATAATTTATAATAGATTAGTGAGATCTCTTAGAGTAATAATATATAATGTAGCTAGAGGATCATTAATGTTTATGCCACTTGAGAAATTATATGATTTTTTAAAGAAAATGACTAATAATAATTTCTAATAGTCTTTTGGTTGGAGAAATCCTAAGAGAGTAGAAATAATTTTTGAATTTGATTCTTTATCAATGTTGACCACACAAATTACAGTAATTTCTAATAAGTTGAGAATAGTTTGCGTGAAATTTGGATTAGAAAATGAATCATCTATGCAATTGGAGGATCCAAATTTAATTGAAAATAGTAATTTGAAAGGTTTTTAAAATATTAATTTGATTAGAAGGTAAAATAATTCCTACTTCAATATATATAATAAAAGTTGGCGGAACAATCCTTATTTTAATTTGTCAAATAATATTGCTGATAACAATCAAAGAAATTTTTGTCAAAATAATTAATGAGTAAATTTGAACAATCCTTAATAACCTGCTATTAATCCTATACTTTCATATATTCTAGGATTTTGTCAAAGCAAATAGTTTGGAAGTAGAAAATTACGATTTAAGGATGCAATGATGTAGTTAGGGATTCAATTATAAATTCAAGCTGCTTCTATTAGAAATTTTGAATTCCAATTAAGTAAGCTTATAA
The DNA here is from genome assembly GCF_001605985.2 of Dendrobium catenatum. Lineage (NCBI taxonomy): Eukaryota > Viridiplantae > Streptophyta > Magnoliopsida > Asparagales > Orchidaceae > Dendrobium > Dendrobium catenatum. Next base: position 1,859,219 of record NW_021319486.1, read on the forward strand.
TTTTAATAAGTAGTAGAACTCTTGGACCATTAATTAGAAATACTTAAGTTAACCCAAAGGATAAAGAAAAAAGATCCTAGTGAAATCATTTAAAGAATGGTAGCAATGTACCCTAGAAAATTGATAAATCTAGGCAAGTCTGGCTAAAGGCTATAAACTTAGTGCTATCTGGGAGGCAACCCAACTTTTAATTTTTGTGTGTTTGGTAATTAGATTTAACAATAGTGAGTATTAGTGAGTTATATTGTCAAAAAAAGACCTAAGAGAGTGAAAGAGTGTCATTTCACTTTTTTATATGGTCGTTGTGGTTGGATTTCTGCATTGGTTTAAACTTAAATTTTTGCACTGCAACACCCATGAAAATTATAAAAAGGGACAGTTAAAAGTTTAATTTTCTATCTATGATAGTTCTTCTGGAGTCAAGTGTTGTTGAGTGTCCTCCTTTTATTTCTTGAATCTTAAGGAAATAAGTGGAAATAAGCAAACGTATTCATCGTAAAAAAGAAATAAGTTCACTTAAAGAATGAAGATTCCTTCTCTATTCTAATCATATAGAGTTTTGTAATAGTTGATAACTTCCTGAATTCAAAAATGAAGTTTATGAAGATTAAAAAATCCATAATGAAGAAAAGATGAAGATGTATGGGCGTGAAGTTATAAATCATGCATTTTCTCCTGGTCAAGATGTCTTGCTTTTTTATTATAGGAAGAAATATTACCTGAAAAAACTTAAATCTGGATAGTTTGGTCATTTTATTATTATTAGGGTATATCTTAATGGTGTTATACGGATTCATGATAAAAAGACTTTTCACATCTTCAAGGTTAAGGGTCATAGGTTAAAACCTTATTGATGATAAGTATAAGTAATTAGAAACATCTTGAATATACATAGAAGGAGCTTAATGTTTTGTTTATTTTAGTTTAAGAGAAAGAAAGAGAGAGAATGTGTGTATGAATCCTTTTTTTTTGCATGTCTTTACTTTGGGGAAGATTTCAGTAATATAAAGGATTGTCATGTTTGTAGTGATGTAATGATTGGAGTTATGGCTATAAGAGCTAGTGCAGTGTGATGGTGCTTGTAGCACTTGTTATCTTGTATGTTGTTTTAGCTTATTTTATATCACATGTTTTACAAATTTCTATCATTTATATAAAAACATGTATAGGTACTAATATTTATGATTGTTTCTACTACGTCTGACTAAGTTCCCCGTATACTTAAGTATTTCACTTTATCTTTCATTTCTATCTTTGTATAATGATTATTTAATTAGTTATAATAAAAATAATAATTAAAAATTATAAAAATTAGGATAATAATAAAACACTAGATATTAGTTCAAATGAATACAACTTAAAAATTCATAATTAGTCAAACAAAACCTACACTATTGTGCTCTTTTCTCCCTTGGCGACTCTTAGGAGATTTAGGGCTTCTTTTGAGGTTTTCTTTCACATTTTTGCTTTGGGAGATGACGACTCTGTCGTCATCTAACCCCCCAATATCTTTTTTTCCTTATGGTCATTCTTGGTCCTTCATGGATGTTGTTTCTGGCTCTTCTTCCTCTACACCTAAGCTTAACTTTGTGCACACCTCATTTAAGGGTTGTTCGACTCTTATGTTTGATGAATCCATGGTTTCTCAGGTGGCAGCCCCCTTTGCGCTTACATTGGGTTCTAAATTTTTTTTCGTAGGCCGAATTTGGATGTTATTCAAAAATTTTTTGTAAGCTTGAAACTTTCAGGTGCCATTTATGTGGGTTTTCTTTATCCTTATTATATTGTGATCCAATTGACGAATGACCTTGATTATAGCCGTATCTTTGCAAGAAGGTCCTACTATATTTAGGCTTGTCAAATGCGTTTCCTAATATGGATGCCAAACTTTGATGTGAAGGAAGAGTCTCCAATAACACCTGTTTAGATTTCTTTCCCTAAGTTGAGACTTCATTTTTTAAATTCTCAAATCTTTTTTGGGCTTGCATCGATTTTTGGGAGACCTTTGTAGATTGATCAAGCTACCTCTTTTATTTCTCATCCTTCCTTGGCTCATGTTCTAGTGGAACTTGATGTTTCTAAGAAACATCCGAGTGAAGTTTGGATAGGCTCTGAGCTGAACGGGTATTTCTAAAAAGTTGATTTTGAAAATCTACATATTTTCTGCACCCACTGTAAAATGCATGGCCATGGGGACAATGAATGTTTTAGTTTGCATCCTCAACTTTGCAAAATAAAGCTATGCCCAAAAAATTTCAATGTAATGATGGGGTTCTTATTGAGAATGAAAATTTTCCTTCTACTGAGATTGAAGGAAATACTTCCAACTTGGGTGATGTTCCTTTACCTGTGCTCATTGACCCCCTCTGATAACTCTTTGGATCCTTCCATTGTGCATGATCCTCCTTCTAAGCAGGTTAATGCTATTATTACCTTAGCTAGTAGTCCCACTGATTGTGACAACTTGGTGAACAAAGGGTTAATAGACTCTTTTCCTCTAAATGATGCTATCTCTAAATTGTCAGTTGTAGACTGTGTGTTGTATTCTAACAAAACCTCTAATGTTGATGCTTCACATTGTATTTTTCATGATCAGGGAACTGTGTTTGATAATGAAAGAAACCATAAAATAAAAAGTTTGAGGTCTAATGAAATGGCCTTGGTAGAAAACGAGAATGAAGAACTTGGCTTAAAAAATAATGCTAATGAGGATGGAGAATTATTGGAAGAAGTTGAGCTTCATCTAAAGGGTATGGAAAAGGATTTGAATAATGACTGTAAGTCACCCTCTAACTCTCTTTATAATAGTGATGCTTTTATCGATACTGATGAATTCAAATTTTTTGCTAAATGTTTTGCCAAAGATGACAATGATACCACTTTCATGAAAGCTCAAACTAAGTGTGGTAGAAAGAGTAAGAGCTTTATTTTACAATCAGGACGAAATACCCGTTTAAATACTAGTCGTTAACTTTATTTCTTATGTTTAAATATATTATTTGGAATGTTAGGGGTATTAAGTGTTCTTCTTATTTCTTGCGGATGAAAAATTTATGTCATATCCATGATACTTCCATTCTTGTTTTCGTTGAACTTCTGGTCAATGTCTCTAATTTACTTAATACTGCTAATTTTTTGGGTTTTAAGCATGCCACTGTGAATTCTGCCAATAAAATTTGTTATTTTGGAAAGATCTCATTCAGATTGATATTCTTGGTAATTTTACTCAAGTTTTGCATTGTAATATTGAAGTTTTAAATCTTAATTGTTGTGTTTCTTTCATTTATGCTGCTTCTTCTCGTGGGACTAGCAAAATTCTTTGAGACCAATTATCCGACTTTTATAGCATTTGTCAATTGACTTGGTTGGTGGGTGGTGATTTTAATACCATCTCTAATCCTTCAGAACAAATTGGGGGATCATCTCCTATATTTGCATTCTATGAAGGATTTTAATAATATGATTATGGATTGTAATCTCATTGATATTGGCTTTTCATGCAATCATTTTACTTGGAACTAGGGGCAATTATGGCAAAGGCTTGATCGTATTTTATTTAACGATAACTGGCTTAACACTTTTAGTTCCACTTATGTTGAGCATCTTAGTTGTACTCTTTTTGATCACTCTCCTCTGCCCCTTGCTCTTAACATTAGATATGTGAGTTATTTTTTGCAATTTCATTTTCAAAATATGTGGTTACATCATAATTCTTTTTTGAATGCTATTAAGGATAATTGGGAAGCCCATTTGCATCCTAATAATTCTATCAATGGCATGATAAGACTTTGGCTCAAACTAGAAAGGCTTAAACAACTTTTAAATTGGTGGAATCATAATGTTTTCATAAAATCTTTTCTAATATTTTAAATGCTGAGGAAGCTATTAACAATGTTGAGATTATTTGTTAAAACTCTCCTTTTGATGCTTAATTTTCTTTATTTAGGGAGGCTAGGGAGTGTCTCTTTAAATAACATGCTCAAGAGGAAACTTTTTGCAAACAGAAAGCCGCTGCTAAACATCTGGTGGAAGGTGATAATAATACAAAATATTTTCATGATTTGGTTAAAAGGAAACATGCTAAGAATTTCATTAATAAAATAAAACGTGAGGATATTCTTGTTATTGAGAATTCTGAGGAAATTTCCTTTCTGGTTGTTCAACATTTTCGGGATCGGCTTAATAAGGATTTTATTTCTAGTAATATTGATAACCCTGCTATTATTCTTAATCTCATCTCGGTCAAGGATATTGATTTGCTTACCAAGCCTCCCTCCTTAGATGAGTTAAAGTATATTGTTTTTGATATGAATGGTGACTCTTTTGCTAGCCCGGATGGCTTCACTACCAAATTTTATCGAAAAGCTTGGGATATTTTTATGGTTGATATTTATGTTGTGGTCTTGGATTTTTTTTCTAGTCATGCTTTGCCTAAGTTTTTTTTTTTTTTGCTACCTCTATTGTTCTCATCCCTAAAAATAATGATGCTAGCAATTGGAATGATTTTAGACCCATTAGTCTTTGCACCTTTTTTGGTAAACTGATTTCTAAAATTTTTAAGAATTGTTTAACCACTCTTCTTCCTAAGATTATTACTCTGTTTCAAATAGGCTTTGTTATAGGCCGTGCTATCACTGATAATATTTTGTTGGCGCAGAAATTATGCCATTATTTGGATTTCAAGGTGTGTGGGGGGGGGGGATAATATTAATTTCAAGCTCGACATCTCAAGCGTATGATAGCATTAATTGGCAATTCATTTATAATATTATGCAATTATTTGGTTTTAACTTGAATTTCATTAATCTTATTAGAAATTGTCTTGAAGGTTCTTTCTTCTCTATTATTATTAATGGAAAGACCTCTGGTTTCTTTAAATCTTTGCATGGTTTAAGGTAGGGAGACCTTATGTCCCCAGCTCTTTTCATTATTGTTGTCAATTATCTTTCAAGAAGCCTTGCTCACCTTTTTGAAAACCACCCCACTTTCTATTTCGAGATGAGGGGGACTTTTCCTATATCTCATTAATGTTTTGTTAATGATTTTATCATCTTTATGAATGCTTCTTGTAATAAAATTAATTAGCTTTTGGATTTCTTTTACAATTTTCAAACTGTTAATGGTCTATCTTTGAATAATCAGAAATGTTGTTTCGTTGTTTCCAATAATTTGCTTAATGTTCGTATCATAGCTATTAAACACCTTACTTGTTTTATACGTGGTCAGTTACCTATTAAGTATATTGGCATTCCTCTTTTCAAAGGTAGAAAGAAATCCTTTTTGTTCGATGATTTAATTACTTCTATGCAAACTAAACTCCTATCTTGGGATTCTAGCTTCTTGAGCTTTGGTGGTAGGCTTACTCTCATTAAAAGTGTTCTTTGTTCAATCCCTTTTTACTCTTTTAAAACTTTAGTTCCCATTAAAATAGTGTGTAATAGAATTGATAAGATCCTTAATAAATATTTTTAGAAAGGTTCTAATAGCAACACTAAAATTGCTTGTGTTACCTGGGACAAGTGTTGTGGGTTTTGAAGGAGGGGGGCCTGGGTTGTAAGAGCATGGTGGATTTGGCCCATGCCTTTTCCTTGAAATTATGGTTTACTTTTAATGCTAAGTTGTCTTTGTGGGCTAATTTTATGTTTTCTAAATACTGTGTGGGGAAGCATCCTACTACTTGTTCCTTTAATAATGGTGACTCTAAAGTTTGGCAGAGGCTATGCAAGGTTAAGTGGGATGTGGAGACTCATATTTCTTGTGGTCTTGGAGGTGGCAACATTTTATTTTGGCAGGATCAATGGTTAGGTAATCAATCCATTGACTCTCTCATTAATTCTTCTTCTACTGGGGTGGTTTAGGTCAAGTTTTTCATTAATGATAATTGCTTGGATTATGATAAACTTACTAATATGATTCCTAACTGTATTATTCAAAAAGTTTTCAATCTTCCTTTGAATTTAGAGTCTAATGATATTTTATTATGGAGCATGGCTAATGATGGGGCTTTTAGATTAAAGGATGTTTGGCTTGCTTTTAGAACTAAAAATGATGTTTCTAACGTTTATTCTATGATCTGGCATAGAAGAATCCCTCCAACTGTTGCCAATTTTATATGGAGAGTTTTATATAGATTCATTCCTACGGAAGATAATTTGATTAAAAGAAGTTTTGTTCTTCCTTCTAAATGTCAATGATGTTACTACATGGAGAGTATGCATCATGTCTTTGTTTCGGGTTCTTTTTTTTTTTTTGAAGAAGTAATAAATGCATTGATAACTAAAAATGATAAGAACAAACTACAAAGTGCTTCCTAATGATTCCTCCTTTAACATCTACATAAAGGAAGGAGGAACCTTATTCGACCCTATATCCTCCCAACAAAAAGTAGAAAAATTGCATAGTTAGCACATAAATCTGCTAACTTATTACTACTCTCTATACAATTAAAAATCACATAATTAAAATCCCTACCAAAAGAAATGTCTTCAAGTTCTTTTCCACCTCTTGTAAATGACTTTTGTATGAGTTTGATTACGTTGGGATTGTCACCTTCAATAATGATGCCTTTATACTCCATCATCCAATCTTTAATCACTTCTTTAATTGTCTTTATTGGTAGCAACTCCAAGTACGAATTATCCCAATGGACATAAGCTTTCCCAAAAGCCAAAAGAAACCTTCCTTTGTGATCTCTGAATACACCACCCACCCCCCCTTTGTAAGATGGTAATAGGAAGCATCTACTTTCACTTTGATCCAATTGGGAGGAGGAGGGTGCCATGATTTTTCCAACTATGAGAGATGATTGGCATCCAATCATCCCGAATTATGCTACTTAAAAGAATTACAAACTGTTGCATATTTAATCGATTCAATTGCTATAAAGACTGCAGTCCTTTCCTTTTTTCCATGGACTAACTCAATCCTTCCCTTCCAAGTAAAATACACAGCATTACAAAATAAATTCACCAAGAATGAATTCTGTTTAGTCATCCAATTCCAGCTATCTTCAAAACATGTCATAAGTGGTATCTCAAAGCCCCATTTGTTTAATAGTTATAGAACCTCCTTAAGTTTCTTACAGCTAACCGTCAAATGCTTTCTATCTTTAACTTCATTACACCCTCTTGGACATAAGTTGTTCAATTGCAATCTCCTATATGATAAGAATTGGAAGGCAGGTAAAGCATTATTTAATAACCTCCACCAAAAGTTCTCCACCCTAGCATTAAGCTTTGCCTTCTTTAAACATCTATAGTATTTGTAATCTTGAAAATTCTGCTCCACCGCCGAAATAGCCATTGCTGATATAGATTTCCGAGTGTTTCCTTGAATAAGCTACAACATGTCTTCCTGGTTATTTGAGTCAATTTGAACTTTACTTATCATTTCCATGAGCTCACATCCAAAACTCTTATTCAATTCAACAACATTCCATCTTCCTTTCGAAATGAAATAGCTCAACATAACTGTTTCCAAATGGCAATCTTTAGGAACCACAAACATTAGTCACATGTTTAAACTCTTATCCATGATCCATATATAATTAAGGATATCAATTGAATCCCCATATTTTATCTCACAATATGTTAAAGAAATTTACCTCCATCCTTTATTAACTTCTAGGCCGACAAACTAGATTTCCTCCCAGCACTATGATCCCAAATTGGACCATATTTTGTGTATAAGGATTTGTGCAACAATGATTCTTCGCTTGAACATATTTCCACACAAGTTTTTCTATTAAAGGGCCAACCATGCTTTAACATGAATGGAAACCACGGCCACCATTCTCCATAGGTTTACACATAGAACTCCAACTCACATAATGAAGGCCTAAGCCTCCACTCATCTTGTTCCAAATAAAACTTCTACATAGCTTGTCAATTTCATTTATTATACTCATTAGAATCATAGAAAGTGTAGAATAGAATGAAGGATATGAGAGCAATACTATTTTGAAAAGGGTGATCTTCCCTGCCAATGAAATGAACTTGCCACCTCAAGTATTCAACATTTTTAACACTCTGTCATTGATAAATTGAAAGTTCATCTTCCTTAGTCTTCTCAAAGCAACTTTGGTTCCAAGATAATTAAACTATTTTACTGATTTGAATCCCATGATATGTGTTATAGAATTCTTCCTCCTTCTCACAGATTTACCAAATAAAATACCTAATTTGTTTTCATTTACCTTTTGCCCATTCCATCCACAAAAAGCTTTATAAATACATTTAATCTTCTTTACATTCTTCACCTTAGCATCCGAGAATATTATAATGTCATCCGCATAATGCAAGTGCGATATCTTCGGGCCATTTATGTTAACCTTGATACCAATTGAATCATCTTCAAAAAAAGCATTAGACAATAACTGAGAATAAAGAATAAAAAAGGTGATAAAAAGCATCCTTGCCGAAATCCATATTTAGACTTTATCGAATCAGTCTGATTCCCATTAATCAATAATGAAAAGGAAGGATATTGAATGCAATCCAAGATTAACTTGGATAAAAAGAAGGAAATCCAAATTACTCCAAAGCTTTACTCAGAGCTATCCACCCCAAGGAATCATACTCCTGCTCCATGTCCATGTTGAATGTGGCTAGACCTTTACAAGATTTAGAATGCCTAAACTCATGAAAAATTTCTTACGCTATGAGTACATGATCATAAATAGATCTCCCTTTTAGGAAGGCAACTTGCTCATTAGATATTAACTTTGGAATGATGCAAGAAAATGTATTCAGTAAAACTTTTTCTGTTATATTGTAAATAGTTTATACAAGCTTATTATGCTATAATTGGATGTAGCCAAAGGGTTACTTACTTTAGGAATCAATACAATAAGAGTTTCTTTCCAACTCTCACATATTTCAGCTGTGACAAAAAAAAGATTCAAGGCATTCCAGAAATCATCTTTTATAATAAACCAATAACTTTTAATAAAGGTGTATGATATGTCATCATTCCCCGATGCAATAAACCCCACAGATTTCTTTATCACAATCTCCACTTCTTCTAAAGAGAAACCTTTGTTCAATAAATTTTTGTACTCCTCATCCAGACATCTCCACATTTTGGGCCAACCATCCAACAAATAGTTCCTTTCACACCATTTTTTGTTGAAGAAACTGAGCATAACTTCTGGTATTCGTCCTCCACAATACATCCATCTTCATCTTTTATGTTAAAGATAAAATTGGAATTTCTCCTAGCACTAGCAAAGGACAGAAAAAAACTGTGGTTATCTCCCTCAACTGTCCTTCTAACTTTCGCACATTATCTCCACCAAGTGTTAAGGCGAAGCATGGTTGAGTTGAGCTCATTAATTTTAGCCTTCAAGCACCAAATGTCTTCACTTGTGAGGAAACCATCATTTGCTTCTTTATGTTGAAGTTCCAATATTTGTTGCTTTAATGTCTCTTTTTGTTGATTTAAACCTTTCTTTTTTTCTCTACTCCAATAAAATAGAGATTTCAAAGCCCTCTTCAACTTTTGATTAAGAATTTGAGAGGATCTCATACATGTTCTCAAATTCCATGACTTTCTCACCATAGTAGCCGAGGACAGAATTGCAGCCCACATGTCTTCAAATTTAATAAATCTTTTAGTTGAATGGAAAATTCCAAATAGATTTAGCAAAACGGGGAAATGATCCGATGCCACTCTTGGTAGGTGCTTTACCACCAAACAATGAGAAGATATTCAAGACAAAGAATTCACAAAGCTTCTGTCCAACCTTCCTAGAATTCGATCATTACCTGATTTGTTATTACGCCATGTAAATTTTGGGCCAACACAACTAACCTTATTGAGGTCATTGCAAGTAAGGAATGTTTTCATCTCTTTAGGACCCAAGGATAATGTAAATCTCCTTCCACCTCTCTTATCTTCCTTATTAAGTAGACAATTGAAATCATCACCTACTACCAAAAGAAAATCAATACTAGAATAAGCTTCCAACCTTTCCCAAGGGTTCCTTCTTCTATTAACATCTTTACTACCATAAATGGTAGCTATACTCCATCTGCCTTTTTTAGCCACTTCCAAATCACCTATGATAAATTGAGAAGAGAACTCCAATATACTAAAAGTAAACAGCTTGTTTTTCCAAATTACCGCAATACCTCCAGATAACCCTTCTGAAGGAAGTTGAAATCAATCCCAACCATAACCATTCAAAGAGCTAACATCACTACTATCAATACAAGTCAATTTTGATTACAACAACCCAACAAAAAAAACATCATTCTCTTTAACCACCTCCTTGAGATATAGAGAAGCTTTATTTTTCCTAGCTCCTCTACAATTGTAGAATACTATTGAAGTCATTTTTTGGATAAGAGGGGAAGAGTTCCCCACTTTCTTCATTATATCACCCTCCACTTTTCTACTTCTAGAAACTAATTTAATTGGCCCCAATCCTTTAAACTGCTTATTACTTTTAATATAGATAGGTACCCCCCCCCGCTTTCATGACTGTTACACTCATACATTCATCATAAGCTAGCTGAATTTGATATACTTAACTGATTGTTGACCTAATTTTTTGTACAAGTGCCCTCGAGGATCCTCGAGGGATTTAATTAAACCTCATCAAGCCCAATTCAAGCTTGAGTTAGCTCGAATTAAGTTGAATTAGGATCGAATAGGTTTAATTAAACTTGATTAGCAACCACAAATCCCATCAAGAGTTAACTGAGTTGAGTCTACGATTGTTTGAGTTTAATTTTTGTTAAATTGATCGAGTCACATCAAGCCCAAACCTGGCCTGAATTGAGTTAACTTATGTTTGATTTGGACCGAATTTCAGCCTACGGGTTCAATCTAATCTTAAATATGGCTCCATTGACCTTTTTAAATTAATTTGAATCCAATAGCAAGATCAAGAAAATGATCTGATGGACACAGTTCTTCATATTGATTTTGCCATTGCTAGACACCTCGATTGCAGATTAAGCCTCATTTTGGAGAGGCGTTCAGGAGGAGGTCGGGGCAGGCAGAGTGAGCAGGGCTCATTTCTATGCTTAAGGGAACCAGAGAATCATCCTCAGGTAGTAGAAGTGAGTTTTCCTATTCCCTTTTTTGCTCCTTCTTGCTCTCTCTCTTTCTCTCTCTCACCCACATTCTCTTACTCACTCCCTAGAGCGCTCTCGCGCTCTCTCTCTCTCTCTCCCTCTCTCTCTCTCTCTCTCTCTCTCTCTCTCCCCCCCCTGATTCTCTATTTTTGCATGAGCTCCCTCTCTCAATCCAGATTTCCCCCATTCAAAAAACATCCCAGCCCCTCTCCCTCTCTCGGTATTCTCCAGTTCAAAAATCTCAGAAGAATGAAATCCCCTCTCCCTCTCCAGCTCTAGATTTCACACTCTAGGACCGAACCTATTCCACCCTCTCCAGATCGAATCTGACGCCTGGATCAACCCCGAACTCCTCTTTGCAAGGTGAGTACTCTTCTTCTTTCCCCTTGTTCTTCTTCTTCTTATTCTTCTTCCCATTCTTCTTCTTCCTATTCTTCCCCTTCTTCTTCTTCCTCTTCTTCCCCTTCTTCTTCTTCTTCTTCTTCTTCTTCCCCTTCTTCTTCTTCTCCTACTATTTCTTCTTCTTCAAAACAAAAAAATCTTAGAATGAAATTTCTTTGGGTTGTTCTTTTATTCTTATACATATGTCTTCTTGATGTGGTAATCATTATATGGATCATAAGAATGCTTTTGTGAGTTATTTTGAGAGTTTTCATTAAATAGGTGTATATGTCATGTCTTTTGTGGTTACTTTCTTTTGTATGAGCTTTCAAGTATTTCATACCAAATGTTTGTTGAAATTCCATTGAGAAAAAAAATTGTGTTGTTTGGATGGTTGTTTCCTTAAGCCAATGCTTTGTGAAAATGTTTAGATGCAAATATTTCACATCATCTTCCTTTTCTTTATATCCCTTGATGATGTGAGACTAAAAATAAATATTTGTGTTGAGAATGAATGATAGCTATTTTGTTCTCTTGTTGTAGTTGATATCATACATTTGATATGATTTCTAATACTCATCTCCATGGGTGATCTTATTTTTGTGTAGATTGTGTTAAGTGGTTTGGATTAAAATAATGTGATCATGTTTTGGCAAGCTTAATCAAAATCCCATGGTTAATGTTATTTTTCTTCATTCCAAAAGCTTAGTGAAGCTCATGTAAACTATATTGCAATGGGTTTAGCTAAACATGTGGACAAATCTTCTTTCATTTAGAGTATAAAGCTTGACCCCATGTGAGTTTGTCTACTTGGTTTCATCTTGTTATATATATCAATTATTCGATGAAGTGCTCTTATGTGCTCTTATGAAGCTTTATGATGGGATTTCCCTTTCTTTCACTTTGCCAAACTCTTACATAAATGTCAAAGTTTTTTTTATCCACTTGAAAGATTTTAAATATGAGGGATCTTCAACAAAACTTTATGGATAGTTGAAATAGAGTATTAAGGTGCTCTCAGGTAGAGTGGATTCATGTTATTATTTTCATATTTATGTATGTTATCGGAGTTGAATGGTTATCATGGAATTTATATATTCCTTGCTTAATGCATCAATGACCATTTGGCTATAATTTTAAGAACTTAAGCTTGGAGAGATTTAAGATAATCAAATATGATCGATACATGCTTTCTTACTTTATGAGTGGTTGGATTTCCTCTTCTTTAAGCCCATGACTACTCTGAATAGTTTTATGTGTATCTTTTGAAAAGTAACAAGGGATGAGACATATGGCACGAGTTGTTTCCTTTTGCATGGATGTAGGCATAATAGCTTAAAGTAACCTAAAACTTCTAAACACTTGCAATAAACCTATGAAATTGAAGCTTATGTTTATCTTTGCATGTTTAAGCACCTTGGATTTTCTTGTGCAATGACATTTTGTAAGTCTAAGTCCAGTTTTTTATTTAGTTTAAATTCCAAACTGTATCTGCAAACTAAATAAGTGCAGATTTTTCACTGTTTTAGGCTCCAAACTATTTTTGGAAACAAAATACGTGCAGATTTTTCACTATTTTAGATTCCAAACTGCTTTTGGAAACAATATAAGTGCAGATTTTTCACTATTTTAGGCTCCAAACTATTTTGGGAATGTGTTATGTGCAGTTTTTTTTCCTATTTTAGGCTCCAAACTATTTTGGGAATTGATTGGATATAGAATTTATTTGTTTCATCTTCCGAGCTATTGTGAAAATAAGATGTTTGCATTCCTAGCGCCATGAGTAAATGGGAAGATTTGGAACCTTTGCATCTTTTACATTCCGCTTATGCTTGATTTGTTAGTATCATTATGGTGACTTGTTAGAGAACATTTACATATATTCATAAAGACTTGTTTTGTCCTGAAAATCTCTTGGAGATGTTTGAGATGTTGAAGGTTATGTGTGATAAGTTGAATTATTTGTTGGAAATGACTTCTTAATATGAATGCCTCATTCATGTTTGTTATGCAAGTTTGTTGGAAAGGTTACATATTTGTGCTGATTTGTTATCATGAGATTTATTTAATGCTGACCAAAGAAGTGAATGAGCAACAAGTTTTATCATGTATTAAAAGTTCTTCGATGTATGGTTAAAAAGGCTTTGATTAGAAAATCTTATATGTGTATCTGTACTTATACAACTCCACTTACACTTAAAACTTGTTAGTATCATCATGAAGGTTTATTAGAGAATCTTCATGTGCTTTATGGTTTATTTATGAGCTTCACTTGATTTAATGAGAGCTTGGCATGTGTTTTATAATTCAGTTTGCAACTTTCAAGAGCATCTTTCCCTACACATATGTGACTTTTTGTAGTAAAAGATCGTATACGATGATTTAGAATGTTTCTTTTATGCCATGTTTGGAAATGAAAGATTTTGATTTGTCCTTTTACATAAAAAAATGAATGTTTGAAGTGTTTCTTTTGTGAATTTTTGAGAATGGAGGTTATTAGAAAGTGTTGCAAATTACTTGATGTAGGAAAGCATCACAAGTTGTTCTATTGTTGACAGCTCTACAGAAAGTTTTGTGAACTATTTTTTTTTATTTTACAAAAATTTTGTGATATGCCTTGTGAATGTTTTATGATGGAAGGCTTCACAATTCCTTCTCATTGAGAAACTTTCACGAATCTATCCCACGCCAAACATAAAAGAACTTGATTTTTTTTTTGTGTGGGAAAGCATTTTGGTGGATTGTTTATGTATGGTTTTATGTGTCGCTTTATTTGAAATTCTTATAGGTTATTTTGGGATTGATTTTCAAATGCCTTTGTGTTGGAGTGTTCTTTATGTCTTTTTTTTAGAACGAGATAACATTTGGTGTGTGGGTTGCCTTTCTCTTGTATGCCTTTGCTTCTAAATGTTAGGTTTTGGATAAGTGTGGCAAGAAAGCTTATTTTGGTTTTAGTTTTTGGAGTTTACTTACGCTTTGTCATTTTAAGGTTTATTTATGAAATTGTTTAGTTGATTGAGTCGGGTTTCTCGAGTGCTTTGTTTGGAACCCCTTTTCTCTTTTTCATATTGTATTGAATTAGAGTGAAGGATATTTTAGTGGCATGCTTGGCTTTGAAGAAGCATGCCCAATAGTAAAATGCCCACATTCTTTTTATTATTTTTTATTTTTATTCCTTCATTTCTGGCCATTTGTCACATTTTTCTTTGCTTTTAGTCTTTTTGCCGCTTCTCTACTTGTGCTTTAAGATTGAATGTTTTCAAAAATGAGAAAACCCAAAAGACAAATGGCTCAACCGGTATACAAAAAAAAAGAGGTGCATTCTTATTTAATTGTACTTTATTTCTATTATCTTTTTATTATACATGAATTTGCTCTAATGTAACCCTTTTCTTTTTTATGTTTTGCGAGGCACTTTTTGGAAAGAAAAAGGAAAGGATCATTGGAGCACTAGGCGGAGGAGCACGGATAGTTGGATTCGAGCATTAGTCGCCCTCATTCAGTCTGGAGGGGGCACTATAGGAGAGTAAACCTAAAACCAGAACTCATTAGGATAAAAGACTTCTAAAGATCAAACCTATTGATTAATAAACTATTTAATTCACCCCTATTTTTCTTTCTAATTTTCAACCATTTAAATTAACTTAACAAAATTGGTTACCACTGTGTAACTCAGGCTTAGGTGGCTATTAAGTTAGCCCCAAGGAGGGTGAAATAAACGTCAAGGACTCGGTGATAAATAAAGGTGGTAATCAAATAAACATTAAAAATAAGTCCCTAAAATCAATCTTAAAATACTAATATTTAAACTTAAACTAAAACTTCTATTTTGGCTTTTAACAAATCAAAAACACAAGAAACTTTAACTAAATCATCCTATATAGGACATACCCAAAACTACACAGCTTACTACATACACATAGACTTATTTGTTAGGGCACTATATATAGTTCTAGGTTAGGCTGATATTTTCTTTTCTTTTTGTCTCTGTGATGTGGCCCTTTTCATGTGAAATGTGTGCTTTGTTTTTGTTGCTTGCTTTAGTTTTCTGTGATGATTATTTGTTTCTTTCTGCACTACATTATGAGCGATAGAATACTCATAGGTTAGGAATGCTTTTTATACTAACAATATTTCTTGCAGATGATCATGCTCAATCAGCATTAAAGGGGGATTATATATATATATATATATATATATATATATAATATATTTTTTATATATATATATATATATATATATATATATATATAATTGCTATTGATTCTTTAGCTGCTTAGCTCCCAAATAAATAAAGTACTACCATATATATTTAATTTGAGCACTTTTATTTCATATATAACTGCTTGGATGTTTTGATCATAACTGCGTAGGATAATTCTGCAGGAGAGTCTATTTTTTTATTTTTCTGATGTAATATATTTGATGTCAAGAGTTATAAAAATCTTTAAACAAGGCATTTTTAAACATAAAGGGGTCCAAAGGGAAAATAAAATCTCTTATAAAGAATTTATTTTTCATTTAGACATCCTTTTAGAGGGTATACTATGAGGAACCCGAAGGATGGTAGACAATCCATAGACGAATCAAGAAAGTGAGGATGATGACCGAGATAAAAATGTCTTGTTTTAAGATTTATGTTGTTCCCTAGGAGTAAAACTCGGGTTGTTGTCGGTGGAGCCCGACCACCACTACTTTTTTGTACTCTAGTTTGTATATTATATGGCACTTGCATGGACTCTGGATACTCTTTTTATTATTTTTGTTGTGATGATTTATTTACTCTATTATGTAGTAGAACTAGCATGTTTTTCATAGATTTCTTTCTTGCATGCGCATGTGCCTGACTCGTTAGGCTCTTAGGGATAAAATTCTTCTACTCATAAATAATAATATTTTTTTAGGAATTAAATAACATAGAAATATAATGATCTAGGGAATAGCCAAATCATCCACATGCATCTTAATGCATTCTCGTCTCTTCCTTATTTAAACACTTCCCCGCTTGTGGGTTTAGTCTGGATAATCTGGCATTTGAGGATGAAGTGTCGGACCTAGGGAAGCTTAGTCTTTCTAAAAAATTATTTTATAAGCCTTTTTTAAAATTTAATAAATTTCTAATTTAAATACTTCAATTAGCATACATCATATTAGTAACTAACTAAAATTAAAATTTAATTATATTAGTTTTAAAAGAATAATATCATTCATAAGTACGATGCCACTTAGGAACTCCTCTAGATGTTGGCATCAAATTCCATAAATTTAACCACCCACCCAATCTTTCATATAGATCAGAAATCATAGATTTTATACCACTAGGTGGTTTTAACTTGCTTCCTTTTCAGGCAAGGTATAAGTCCAGGTTGCATTAGCTAGGTCATAGATGTTATTATCGTGTGTATAATATTACATCTCTTTTAGATTTAGGATCTAAGGCTAGTGATATGAGTGTACCACTGTATGCGTTATCAGTGGGTAAGCTTTCTTTTCTTTCGGAGGCTATAAATCCTACCCATCCACGTCACATAAATAACATGGATGGGCATTGTCTTTTCTTCTTCTCTAGTTTTCTCTTCTTTAGATTGACCGTGTTATGATAGAGCTACATATTTTGATTAAACTAAATTGAGCCTTTCTTTCCCTTTGATTAGGAAAGCCTAGAAATTCCCCTTTGTGCTAAACCCATTTGAGAGAATAATGTAATATCCATAATTGAAAATTTTCTTAGGCCGAGATCTAAGATAAAATTAATAATAGGGGCTTGCACCCGTTGGAAACTAATCCCAACATCAAATAAATCCCATTCGAGCTGATGTATTGAATAAGGAAAATCACATGATATTTTGGGTTATACATATTATTATCTATCAAGGTGTGTAGGCAAAAGCCACTATCCTCCATGGCTAATCATATGTATGACTCAATCCGCTCTTCCATTTGCCTACTGATGTTGAGTATAAAGTCCTACGATCATTTTTTCCTACGGGATAGTGCGCTGTACCCATTGCATTTGAACCCCATTAGAAGAATCCTTTCGGAGAGCCACACTGACTTCCCAAGAGATTCATCAAAAATATCCCTTTGCTTAGTCAATGCATTTAAAACATCATATTTATTATCACTAACAAAAATACCATTTAGATTGAGAGCCATACCATTTAAAATTTCATCAGACGAATGAAGATCCACAAAGTTTCAAACTCCATTTCCATTTTTCACACCTCTTGAGTCTTCAATTTGTTCTCCTATAAATCAAGAATTTAATTATGAAATTCTCTTCATCTCAGCATTAAGGTTCTATGCAGCAACTTCCAGATTTTTCTTCTTAGCATTAAGGTTCTTCCCAGCAGCTTCAGACATTCCATTCCTAGTATCAGACTTGTTACTTCCCACAACCATAGAGACCTTATCAGCAACAACAATTGTCTTCATTGATTCTAGTATCCTCTCAGCAGATTTAATTAATTGTCCTTCAAAGCTCTTTACAAAATCTCCTTTAGTAAATTGATTCCCATTTAAATTGAATTTTGCATTTCTTAAATTATTCATCCCATAGTTCACATGGACCCAAGGTCCATAACCTTCTCTAACATCTTCAGCAGATCCATCAGCTTTCCTTTTCTCAACTTCAACTTCCACATTTTTTTCTTGATTTCCAATATTAACCTGAGTTTGGCAAGGTGCTATCTTCAAAAGACCTATCTTCCCATAAGTGAAGCAAAAAGTAGGTAATATTTCATATTCAATACTTTGGTAGAATTTACCTAAGTTTCCTTTAGCCCATACACCCAAAGATAGTTCCCTTTTTCCTTTTAATTGCATTGCTTTTGCAAGGTTTCAAAAAAAAAAACACCCAAAGATAAATTTTCATCAAATTTAACTCAAACACAAACTCTTATTAATTCTCTTCTACACCATTGGAACATGTTTCCATCAATCAATTAAGGAGATTCAACCATGGATGCAATCCTATACACTTTTATCTCATCCTAGCTCTGCTACGGGAGATTAGGCATTCGAATACATATAGGACCAGTCAAGCCTTTGAAAGAAGTAGTTGAAATAATAGCGACCACCTATCCATTCCCATTATATTTTCATTAACATACCACGGTCTAGTAGTAAAAACCTTGTCCATGGTTTCTAGACCCTCAAATGCACAAAGAACTTAACCCATTCCGAGTAAGGTCAAGTGAAATTTCCTAAAAACACTTGATTGCCTTCTCAACTCCATACTTATGATATGAAAAGGAATATTATCACCAAAGATTTTGATTACCAAAGATTTTTGAAGTCTTTTTGAGTTCTCCAATTCTTTTCCCATATATAACTTTACTATTGATCCATTTTCAATGAATCCTTCACCAAGTTTAAGATCTATTACTTTTATATTAGATTTTTTACTCCAAGCATTCTTCATCACATTACTAGATATTGGTTTGGGACCATCCAAGCACTTTAATGACAAATTATAATTACCCAATTCACTTGATTCATAATTGCATAGGATTTTTAGCTGAAACAACACTTTCTACAAAAGCATCCATATTTTGAACATTTGAAATAGGAAAAGACTTCAATTTAATCTTCTCAGCATCACATTCCATAGTAGCTTCATGTTCACATTATTGCAACTCAAGCTTATGAGTTTATGTTTTTGATCATAATAAATATTGTGGCTCATTTTCTGTTGTCTACCTGTATTCGTAATATATTTTTGTTTGTGTGTATACTAACTTTTTTATAGTTAAGATGCACCATTCAATGCAAAAGATTTGGTTGATCATGTTTTATTTGTAATATTCAATTATGCAATTTTAATTTCTTGAGTCAAGTCCTGTAAGGGAGTATGCTTGATTGGTGACCCTACACACACACACACAAGGGAGTGAGATCTAGTCAAAATTAGAAGTTCAAGTTTTGAACTTATCATACTGGATGATTTTAAATCTTCTAGGATGATCTTTTTTTCATCTTGGGAAACACCCGCCAATAATAACTTAGGCAAGGATTTAAGATTCAAATTTTTTTTCTAATCATCCTGGACTATTAGTATCAATCATGCCTAAACTGATCATGTGAGTAGGGGACTAATTATGATAAAAAATTTCAATCAAATCACCTAGATGATCTTTTTATCGTATTGGATGATGTTTGTAGACATACTTATTTTTTCTAAATCATTCAAGATGAAATACCATAATTTCTCTTCCAGTCATCCCGAATGATCCACATTATCATCCTGGATAATCTGTACAAGTTTGTACTAATCATCCAGGATTATCCTGATATTGTCCAGAACTATCAAGTCAAATTTTGCACATCATACTAGATGATCCCGCAATCATCCAGGAAGATATTTTGCACTAGAATTATGTTTTTAGGAATTTTTGAAGCCCTCTTTATAGGCACATCATATAGGATGATACTGAGATCAACTTGGATGATTTTTTTTACCAAGATTATTTTTTAGGGTTTTTCAAAGACCTTTTTTTAAGCTTTGCCAAAGACTTTGAAAGTGTCTTTGGCAAGCATTGAAGCTTCATTCTTCTGGAGGAAACATCAAGAGAGAACTTGAAAGGGAGAGAGGAAAGGGTGGAGTTTGAGAGAGGCAGAAGATCCTTGGAGGGGGTTTTAAGGGAGTGTGGAGGCGGGTGCACATGGTTGCTCCAAGAAGTTCGCACCTTAGTACCATCGGATTCAAGGTTCATCTTGAGAGAGATTTGGAAATAAGAAGATCTTTTTGGTGTCAAAGGACCCAGCTACCTTGCCGCACCAAGGAAGGTGGAAGTGATTTTGTAAGGACTTCTCTGCCTAGTTGTGGCAGCTAAATGAGAGACACTAAAGGTATTGAGCAATAAGAAGACGGTGCGTCTGAGGAGTGGACGTAGGTCAGGTTCGATCGAACCACTATTAATTTGGTGTGTTCTTTCTTATTATTTTTGTACTTTATTTTTACTAGGATTAAGTACTTAGGTGAAATCATTAATTAATCTTTTTATTATTATTTTAATTTGTTTTCATTACAAAATATACAAATATTTTTCTTTTAGTTAAACAAATTTTTAAATATCCAACTCACCACCCAATTGGTTAGCCTCAAGACTAGTTCATATGGGCTTAACATCCCTAATGAACTTTCACACATACTTTAGACAAACCATTTCCAATGGAATCAACTTTAAAGTGGTAAAAGACGAAGTACCCAAATCAGCATTAAAAAAAACTTTGAAATTCCTGACCTCATCCCCCGAAGATTGATTTTTAACAAAACTTTTGAATAAAACATTCTTTCCCTTTCCTACAACTTCAAATTTATTTTTTTGCATTTAATAACCCGCCTTCATTTATAATCAGTGGATCTTCCGTCTTAAATATTATTTTACCATCATGATCAAAATTTGAATCCCCAAAGGCTGGAGGAGATGAACCTATTAATAGTCAAGACAAATTCTGAGATGGAGCGGAGGGTGGCCGAACATTGAAGGAGCTACCAGCTAAAGGTTGTCGATGAACCTTCAACATCATTGAATTGAGCTGAAAACATGAGCGGTGAAGGAATTCAAATTCTCGCTTTTCCCAGGAAAATGGAGCTTCTCTCTCTTAAATCTCAACAAAACATTATTTATCTATTAATGCTTTAGCGATTAAAGTTTTGAGTCATTTTGATGATCTTCTCAAATTTAATATTTTCAATGCAAATTTATTTATTAATGCTCTTCTTAATGCTTGGTATGTTAATTCTAAGGGCTATATTAGAATCCTAATCCCCTCTCTTATTTTGTGGTTTATTTGGATGGAGAGGAATAATTCTCTCTTTAATGGCATTAGAATGGACTCTTAGTGGGTTATTAGGAATATTAAAGATAAATTACTGAGTTCGTTTTCTATTAAGTTGATTTCAAACAAAAGTTTCAAAAATTACTATGATGTTGCTATTGACTTAGGTTTCAATTTGATGACTCCTTTGCCTTCTTCTCAACCTCGCTTTATCTCTTGGGTTAAACTTGCCTTGGGTTGTTTCGAGTTAAATATTGTTGTTGCTAAAGTGATTAACAACATCGGCTGTGGTTTCCACATTAGGGATAGCCATGGTAATGTTATTTTAGCATTTGCATGTCCTTTACCAAATGGCAATTTATATTTGTCTTTCCTTAGTAATATTCTTTATTAGTTGAGAACTTATACATCACTTGGTATTTCTAATATTGATATTGATGTTGACTCTACTCCCAATATTCAATGCATTTTGGAAGGTATTGATTCTATTTGTAATTCCGGGGTTTTTTATGTTGTTAGGGATATTAAACAAGTGATGGTTTTTATTAACGTCTCTTTCTCCCATATGTTTAAGGAAGGTAACGAGTGTGCCAATTGGTTGGATCATTTTGGATCTCGAATCAAGTGCTTCAATGATTTATTGGAAGTTAAAGTTAATACTCCTTTAAGAGGCATCCTTAGATTGGATAAAATTTGCTTACCTTATGTCAAGAATTAATCTGCTTTATTTTTGTTCTTTTGGATATTGTGAGGTGCCTTTTCCCTGGCCTGGTTTCTCTGTGTTGTGTTTTATGAATTTGGACGATATTTTTGGGTTTGGTTATGGGCTTGTGGGGCTGAGCGATGATTACATTGGCTTTATCTTGATAGGCACCCCATTTGTTGCTCTCCTTCCTCTAAATTTTTACTTTTCCCCATCTTTCAGGTTTTGAGTTTATTTGGTTTATTATTCTCTGGTTATGCTGGTTAATGTGGCCTTTTGGGTGGTTCTCTGATGATCTGCTGGGTTTTTCTATTTTGGTGAGGCTACTGGGTCTTATTCTACTGGTTATCAAGGTTTACTGGGCATATGGTTAGTGGTTGCCTGGCTTGTGGGGATGCCCCTTATAGTTGGGGCTTTATTATTGGCTTTTTACTAGTTTCCTAGAGTTTGGTGGGATGTTTTGGCTTGTTTCCTATTTAGGTTGGTAATTTGTCTTTATCTGGTCCTTTCTATAGCTCTTTACTTAAGGGATGGGGGGGGGGGGGGGGGGGGGGGGGGGGGGTAATCAGGTGGAGGTGGTTGAGGCTTTCTGGTTGGATAGAATGGTATGGGGTTCTGCCTTGTGATGTTTATGGGTTCCATTTATTCCTGAGCTCTTTCTACCCGAGCCCCTCTTTGTTTTCCAGTGTGGTTTTTTTGCTGAGGGTTTGTTGTTTCTGTTATTCTTGGGTCTAGCTTTTATATTATTTTGTCTTGACTAGAGGTGGTTTCATCATGCTGCTTTTTTCTGGCTTTTTGGCTATGGTGTGGTCGTGCTTTTGCTATTTGTTTCTCTTTCTCTTTGGTTGTTATGGGGGTTTATTAAAATTTGGTGATTATTTTGTTTCTTTATTTCTTGGATGTTCTATGTTTCCTGCATTTCTCTTTGTGAGTGTTGTTTTAAGCATTTGATTCTATCTCCCTTGGGCTTATTGAGGCCAGTGATTGAGCTGCCTTCTTGAAGTTGTATTCATCGTAATTTCTTGGAGAATTATTAGTTTTATTTGTAGTTGTAACCCTTGTCTCTTTATCCTTGTATCTATTTGGGGTTTGTGTCTCTGTTATTTCTCATTATTAACATTGTGGTGGCCATGTGCTGTTCTACGAGTGTTGCATTATGGTGCCTTTATGCCTTGGGTTTGCAGGAGCTTGTGTTGTTTCAGTGTTCCTAGATTGTTCTGATTATGTTTGGGCTTCATGCTAGTCTGAACAATGGGGTTTTGGCCCTTTTGTTGACCTGCAAGGTTCTTTTTTTCTATCATTGTGGTTGTTTGGTTGGGAACTTATGCTGTTGATTGTTTTTTAGTTAGGATTGATATACAATCAGGGGGTATAATCTTCTTTATTTTTATTTTGGTTTTAGCCTTTTGGTGCATTATTTTGTTCTACAGGTGCCCTTTCTTGTTGGTAAGTATATTGATTAAATATTTGAAGGGAAGCAAAAGTTGCTCACTATTTTTTGCTTTTCTTTTCTTTTTTGGGTGCTCGTTCGGACGCACCATAGCATGTTCCTAGGTATTTTTGTAATCCTTATTAGTAGGAACCTCGAGCATAAAAGGTTTTTTGGATTTTATTTTGTATCTCTTTCGAGCAGTAGGGAGCTTGAGAGCCCTCTAAAGTCCTTTGTAATCTTTTTTTTTTTTTTTTTTTTTTTTTTAATCTTTTTTTTTTTTTTTTTTTTGATTAACACATAGGCCCCTTCATGGGTTTTCCTTAAAAAAAACTTAAAAATTCATAATTCATAGATCAAAGTTATTCTTTCAGCGACTAGCTATGGCTTTGGCAATTATGAGTGTGATTCTAGCTTTAACTATTGATCCTTGTGGTTTTTATTATAATTTTGTGTGGTTTAGGTTTTTTATTCTTTATTTTGAGTTATGTTGGTGCTTTCCCTATTCTCTTTTTCCTGAGGCCACTCGGCCTTAGGTCATTTTTCTTTCCTAATGGTGACTGGTCTGCCATCTTGATCTCCTAGTCCATGGGGTGCTCTGCCTTCAGGGTTAGCTACTGCTAGGAAATACTTCTTTAATAATGAAAGCTACCACTAAATCTTGATCATTTTTTGATGTTTTTGTTAGTGGTTCTTCGTCCAATGAACCTTCTTTCTCCTTCATGAAATCTTCAGTAAAATGTTTCCTCACAATTTTTATGTTTGATGAGGATATTATTGAACTTGCTAATCCTTATCAATTTACACTTGTTTGGAAGTTCTCATTCTGTAAACCTATCCTTTATGTGATTCATGTTTTATTTTTTTAGAAATTTGAAACTTTATGGTGTTTTTTCTACTAGCTTGCTAGATGCTAGAGATACATTACGATTCAATTATCCAATGATCTAGATTATAATAGGGTCTTTACTAGAAGATCATATTACATAAATAATTACCAAATGAGATTGCTTAAGTGGTCACAATATTTTGACATTAAGGATGAATCTCCAATTATTCCTATATGTATTCCATTTCCTAAACTTTTCCTTCATTTTTTTAATCCTCATGTTTTACATGCCTTGGGTTCCATATTTAGTATTCCTCTACAATTTGATCAAGCTAAAACATCTCAATCTAGACCTTCTGTAGCTAGGATTCAGGTAGAAATGGACATTAGCAAGAAACATACAAAGGAAAATTTGGCTTGGTTCTAAAGAAGCTGGTTACTTACAAAAAGTTGATTTTGAATTTCTTCTGAATTTTTGTAATCACTTAAGATTTTATGGGCTTCTTTTAATAATTATTTTGTTGCATATCTTCAACTTAAAAGACTAACATAGGTTTTAATAATTTATTGGAAACTAACATTAAGGAACAAAAGGTGCCAGATGGTCATAATTGGATTTCAAAGAATGGAGATGAAGTTTTCATTTGATGATTGAGAATGACATAGATTCTGACCCTTCCGATAAAGCCACTAGGGAATTAGCACATATTTCTGATGACAACAATCTATCCAAGCTTCCTATTGATACCCAAGATTCATTTGGAAAGGATATAATCAATTACTTGATTAAGCATCTACTGAGTGTAATGATTGTTTTTGATGATTAGAATACCTCTCAAGAAAATCAAAGGAATGATGTTTTAGATAAAGATACAGTTTCAGTGATTGGGAAAGGGAAAGATATTTTAAAGGAGGATGGTGGATTTAATGTGAAATCCGTTAACAGCCCTGTTTTTGTCAACGAAGAGATTGGTAAATTGAATTTGGAAGCTTCTTCCTCAAAACGAACAAGGATCTCTACTATCAAAAGTTTTAACTATACATCTCTGCCTTCTTCACCGATAAGGAAGGACTTAACGGCTTCACCTCAGTTGAAGTTTATAACCAGAAATGAAGATAAAGTGGATGAAGATTTGCGGCTAAGGAATGTTGATGATATTACAACTCCAATTGTAACTAATGAAGTTCCAAATAATCCTTCTCAACCACCGATCAGTCGGAATAATGTGGAGAAGAATTCAGTTTGGCATAAAAAATAGAACATCAAGGTTGATAGCCTGGAGCTGGGTTCTTTTCTTACTGAAGATGGAAAGGGAGTTAGACTGCTTGCTGAGAAGGAATTAGAGAATGCCAAAAGATTGCAGAAAGCCTTAGTTGTGAAGATCTTCGGGGATGACATTCCTTTTCATTTGGTTAGTATGGATTTAAGAAGACAGTGGAATAGTTTTGGGAAATTCCATATAACTGGTTTGGGACGTGGATGGATGTTATGCTCGTTTGAAGACTCGTTTGTAGTGGAGAACATCTTTTCTGGTGGACCTTGGTGGGTGAGAGGACAGGTAGTGAGATTGGATAAATGGTCTACTTCATTCAATCCTAATTCTCTCAAAGGCATTTCAGCTCCGGTGTGGATCCAGCTTCCCAATTTTCCGCTTCATTGCTGGGATGAGGTAAACATCTACAGAATAGCTTCAATGGTGGGCAAACCTTACCTTCTTGATGGAAACATGTTCCAATGGAGTTAAGGGAGTTTGCACGGTTTTGCGTACGTATCCCCTTGGATTTAAAACTCCCAAAAGGTATTTGGGTGGAAGGAACCATTGGAAAGTTTTATCAAACTGTAGAGTATGAAGGGTTTTCTAAAATTTGTGATGGGTGTGGAAGAATCGGTCATGTGGTTAATACTTGCACTGAAATTAATAAAGACAATGGTTAAGTTACTGCTAATGCAACTGGTTTATTTAAAGCAAGAATTCAAAAGGTAGAGGCTAAATCGGCTGCAGTTATTGAGAATGTAAAGGGTGACTCATGGATCCAGGTGAGACTTGGCAACAGAAGAATCAAGAGAATGGCTGATAGAAGAAACTTCTTTAATAGGATCTCTATTCCTATGAAAAAGTTATATGTTCCAAAACTTGGCACAGATAATTCAAAGAAAATTGTTGAACCAGAAGGAGTTTGCTCGAAAAATAATCATTCTATTCCAGAATCTATTGCAATGCCTTAAAAAATGTCTGAAGAAAATCTCGGATCTGATCTTGATATTAAAAGTCCAGAAAAACAGCAGGTTGAGGTAAATTTGTTTGAACTCTCTCTTAAAACTAACAATAAATTTGATGTATTGGCTGCTATGGAGGAGTCAAATCTGAATGTAGCTTTGGAATGTCAAGAGTTTGGCTGTGCAGAAGAAGGTGAAATTGTTGAAAATATTCCCCATAACATGTCAAATGTAGAAGCAATGTATGATGTAAAAACCATGCCAATTCACACGAAGGATAAAGATGTATATAACTCTGAGAAAAGTGTGAGTTGAAATATTTCTTCTGGAAAGAAGGTTAAGCTATTTAAAGAGCTGAAGTCTCTCGGACCGGGCAATATATTAGAACGAGACAAAAAAATGGATGGAATTAAAAATAAAAAGAATGGGGGACCTTCTCCCATCTTTAAGCAATGAATTCGATAATTTTCTGGAATTGTAGAGGAGCCAAGAAGGTGCAGGCTGCTCTATATTTGAAGGAAGTGATTAAAGACCATAAAGTTTTTTTTGTAGGATTGATGGAAACTAAAATGAATTCTTTGGAGAATTCTCAAATTCTCAGATTGCTGGGAAATAGTTGGGAATCCTATTTAGTTCCCTCTGAAGGTTTATCTAGAGGCCTGACGGTTCTATGGGGGAAAGACTTGGCTTCTTTCACAGTAGATGAAGTTTCCTCACAAATGATTGTGGGAAAATTACAGATTTTCAACAAAGGAATTTGGAAGGTAGCAACTATATATGGGAGCAATAATTATAGTGATAAAAAATCCCTTTAGGATTGTTTAGAGAAACAATGCTCGGAGGACTTGCCTACAGTGATAGGAGGAGATTTCAATTGTATTCTATGTCAAGAAGAAAAGAGAAGTGAAAAAAATTCCTTTTGTCTCAAGGAGCCAAAGATCTGAAGAACTTTATGATCAACAACGATCTACATGAGGTGAAGTCTATCGGACCTAAATTTACTTGGTGTAACAACAAATCCGGAGGAGCTCGGATTCTAGAGAAATTGGATAGATGCCTTATCAATTCCAATGCTTTGAATTCTATTCATCTTGCTATGGTGAAACATTTATCTCGTATAGCATCGGATCATTGTACCATTTTACTAGAGATTTTCAAACCTGTAGTGGTTAACAACAAAGAAATTCGTTATGAAGAAGTATGGGCAACTTACCTTGGAGCAGAGGCAATTGTGAAGAAATCTTGGAGCAAATATGTTGGGATGGATCCGGCATCTTCTCTTAATGTTAAATTTAAAAGAACTTTGAGATCACTTTTCTTCTGGAGCAAAGCCAAGTTCAAAAACCTTATATTTCTTTGGGACAAGTTGAAGGAAGAGATACAGGAAGTTCAACTGGAAGAGGGTGAAGTTGGGATTTCTTTTGAGAAGCTTCAGATTTTGAGATTCAAAATCAATGAGCTTAATATCACTCTTGCACGACTTAATACATGGTGGAAGCAAAGAGCTAAAGCAAGGTGAATAGAGGAAGGTGATTGCAATTCTGGGTTTTTTCACGCATTTGCTAATGCCAGGAAAAATACCAACTGGATTAGTCACATTAAGACTAATAACTGTAGTTTAACGGAGGATGGATATGAAATCCAGAAAGTGTTTTTTGAGTTTTTCAAACTTAAATGGAAACATAGGCATTGTATGTTGGAGGGCTGGCCTAAAACTTCAGTTATCATCAATGAGAAGGATCAATATGTGTTGGAAGCAGAGTTCACTAAGGAGGAGCTTCAAAGTATAATTGAAAAATCTGGAAGCAATATTGCTCCTGGGTTGGACGGAATAACATTTTCATTCTTGAAGAATTTCTGGAAACTGATAGCTGATGATGTTTGGATAGCAGTAAGCCAATTCATGTCTTCTGGAGAATTGCACATGTCATGGAAAGAAACTCTTATAGTCTTGATTCCGAAGACTCAAAATCCTCAAGAGGTAACCAATTATCAGCCTATTAGCTTTTGCTTGACCATTTATAAAGTTATTGCAAAAAAGCTCTTGAGTAGATTAGAGATGGTGATTCACAAATTAATCTCGGCGGACCAAGCTGCTTTCATCAAAGGGCGTTCTTTGTCTGATCATGTTCTTTTGGCACAAGAAGTTTTCAATAAATTCTGTTATTCTAAAGCTAGGAAAGGACTTTTGGCAATCAAACTTGACATGGAACAAGCATATGATAGTATGGGTTGGGAAGCTTTGAGGCAAGTGCTCTCTCACTTTAACTTTCCTAGTAAGTTTAAGGAGCTTATTTTACAGTGCATCTTAGATCCCAAATATTGTTTCTTGATCAATGGAAGGAAGACTAATTTGATTGAAGGAAATGTGGATTTAGACAAGGCTACCCTTTATGCCCTTATTTGTTTATTCTATGCTCTCAAGTCCTATCTGATGCACTATATGGTAGGAAAGGGGATGTAAGGATCTCTATTTCTCCCAAGGATCCTAGAGTGTCCCATTTTCTTTATGCGGATGATATTTTGATCTTCTCGGAAGGAAAGATTAAAGTTATTAAGGAATGGAATTCTATCATTAATAAGTATTGTTTATGGTCGGGCCAGAAAGTTAACAAGGGTAAATCTATGATTCTTTTTGGAAAGTATACTAATCATAGAATTAAAAAAAGAATCTCCAATCTTCTTAATTTTAAGGTGGTTAAGGAGTTGAATTACCTTGGTGTGAAGATGACCTTGAGAGTGGTATCTTCAGATTTCTCTAAACTTATGGAAGTTGCAGCTAATAGATTAAACATTTGGGGAAAAAAGTTCATCTCTTATGAAGGAAAGATGATTCTCATAAAATCAGCATTCCTCTCTCTTGCTATGTTCTTAAGTTCAATTTCTCTTGTTCCTTTGAGAATTTTAAAAGACTTTGATAAAATGTGTTGAAGCTTTTTGTGGAAAAAGAAAGATGGGAATGCAGGTATTCATTATGCTTCTTAGGAAAGGTTTTGCAAGACCAAGGAAGATAGCGGTAGAGGATTATTCTCAGTTGTGTCAAGAATAGGTCCTCTACGGTCCAAGCTGGCATGGAGTTTCTGTACGAAGCCATCAACTTTGCTGAACCAAATTTTAAAAGCTAAGTATGGAGAAGTCGTCTGGCTGACTCCAATGAAAAGAGATTGCTCACCAACGTGGAAGATCATCACCATGGGAGCTCATTATCTTAGAAACATTATTAGGTGGGATGTTTCTAATGGCAATTCGATCAATTGGATGTTTGATAGCTGAATTCTAGACAAGTGTATAACAAGATGGCCAACTTTTGTTAACTGTCTGGAACCAAATGAATACAAGCTTAGTTATTTTATTTTGGAAGGAAAGTGAAATACTGATCATATTCAGCTAATATTTGGGGATCAACTGATGAAACTTATTACTCAAATCCCAATTCAGGCTGATAGAGGGTATGATCTAATTGAGCTCAATTCTATATTTTCAGGAAAGTCAATCGCTGCTTTGGCGTTTCAAGCATTGGGTGATAAAAATGAAGGTAGTGCTATATGGAATTGAATGAAAAAATTAAAGTTAAGACCGAAGGTTATGCTTTTTTGGTGGAGACTGTATAATGATGCTATTCCTTCTAATGATTTACTAGTTAGAAGGAAAGTGAGTAACTTCCCAGGCTGTCCGAGAGGATATAAAGAAGATGAAAATTATTGGCATATTGCAGGAAACTGCTCGAGACTACATGAAGTGATTTCAGTGCTCAATAGCTGCGGCTTCAAAATTCCTATTTTTGTCAATCTACATGAATGTTTGGACGGCTTAAAGAAACTTGTTAGAAAGAATCCTCTCACTGCTAATATGTATTGTACAACTACTTGGCTTGTATGGAAAAGTAGATGAAAATTGATTCATGATGGCATTGAAGACTCAATCAATTCTTTGGCAGCAAATATGGTATCTACTGCTATAGTTAGCAATTTTATTAATCATTTACCGAAAAACTGGGATACTAACCAGCGAAAGCTATCTTGCTCTTGGTATCCTCCTCCAACCAGGTGGATTAAATTAAATGTAGATGCTTCTATTTTATCAAATAATGCTGCTGGATTCGATGGTGTTGTAAGAGATGAGAAAGGAAGATTTCTTATAGCTTTTGAAGTAAATCTAATGCATTAGGACATTGCTCAAACTGAATTTATGGTAGTTCTATATTTAAAATATATCATCCGTGAGTGGATGTTTGAAGCTCAAGGAATCCTAATTGAAGGAGATAATTATAATATTATAAAACTTCTTCAATCGGCTATGAAAACTTGGAAGGTTAGTAAGTGCATTAAAGATAACTTGTCTTTCCTTCTTGATTTTAAACAAGTTTTGTTTTCTTATACAAAAAGAGATTGTAACAAATTAGCGGATGTTTGTGCTAATTTGGCTTTAAAGAGTTCTTTTGTTTGGGATGACATTAGCTTTGATGATATTCCTCCTTCATTCTTGTTTTACATGAAGGAGGAATGTGATTCTTTAGGTTTACTTTAATTAGCTTGTTATTAGGTTATTATTTCCTTTTTTAATGCAATTTGCATTTCATAAAAAAAAAAAAGATAAAGATGAAGTTGTTGAGGATGGACCCATTACTAATTTACCTAGGGTTCACTACATTGTAAATCTTATCAATGAGGTGGGAATAGAAAATAATTACACAAGTTGACATGGATGGTAACAACATTGAAGAGGGGTAAATCCTTGATCAAAATTTTAAATCTCTTATGGCTAATCAAGATAGTTTAAATAATGGTACTATGTATACTCCTAATACTAAATGGAAAGCTGAGAATAATGAGGAAGCTCATGCAAAAGTCTCTAAAAAGAAAAATTAGAATAACAAGAACTTGGTTGATAGCATCCCGATGTTTACTAGGGGCTCAAATGTTAACTCATCATCAAATGGTTAAGTCTCCCATTTGGAACATTAGGGGTGTGGGGGATTCCTTGTCTAGGGACAGAGTCAAAAATCTTTCTAGGATACATAACATTAATTTACTTGTCTTAATTGAACCTTTAGTTTCTTCTTCTAAGCTGGATCACGTGCGTAGCAAACTTTGTTGTTATTCAGCCATCAATAATTATTCCAATAATATTTGGATTTTTTGGAATAGTTTGGTTTGTTTAGACATTATTGCTAACTTTTCTCAAATTGTATATACTAATATAAATATTTATCATTTTTTTGCCTATGCTTATTTTATTTATGCTTCTTATTCTAGATAAGAAAGGAAAACTTTATAAAAACAACTTTGTGATTTTTCCTCGATTACTTTACTCCTTGGATGATTGGTGGTGATTTCAATACTATTACTAATGTTTATGAAAGAATTATGGGAAGCCTCCAAATTTTCTATTTATGGAAGATTTTAATGAAATGATTAACAATGGTAATCTTCATGACATTGGTTTTTGTGGAATGCTTTTACTTAAAATAAGCCTACTATGTGGCAAAGATTAGACCACATTTTATTAAATAATTTCTAGATTTCTTCTTTTTCTATGACTCGCATTGATCATTTAAGTAGAAATTTATCTAATCATTCCCCCTTACTTTTAAATATTTTTCAACAAAGTAGCAACACTCCTGCCCCTTTTAGATTATAAAACGTCTGGATTTTAGATGATTCATTTTTTAATATTGTGAATAGCAATTGGCATGCTCCTTTATTCTCTTCTAATAATGTTGAGGGTATGACTAGATTTTGTTTCAAGCTCAAAAGGATTAAATAAAAATTAAACTCATAGAATAAGTGTGTTTCTTAAGAATATATTTCCAAATATTTCTCATACTGAGGATTTGGTTAATAGTGCTGACATCACTACATGAATAACGCCCCTCCTCTGAGAATCTTGTTTTACTCAGTGAAGCTAAGGTCACTTTGTTCAAACTCCAAGAAAAAGAGGAGGTCTTTCTAAGACTAAAGGCTTCTAAATTTCTGGTTTAGGGAGAGAGAAACACTTATTTGTTTTATAATAATGCTAATTACAAGAAAGTTGCTAGTCATATTCACAAAATTACTACTTCTAATGGTGTCTCAATTGATTATACTGAGTTGATTTATGCTTTTGGTATTGATTATTTTAATAAGGTTTTCAACAAAAATTTCTCTCCAAATTTAAACATTGATTGCTCTTTTATTCCTTCTCTTACTACTGAGGCGGACATTAAGTTTTTCACTTTGTTGTCTTTTCAGGATGAAATTTGGTTAACTCTTAAAAGCATGAATATTGATTCTATTACAGGCCCTGGTGGTTTTGAAAGTTCATGTAGGTTGTTAAAACTTATAGAATTGTCCCAAGGCTAACCAAGAGGGGGGTGTGGGTGGGGGTGAATTGGTTATTATAAAAAACTCATGGAAATATAAAAACCTTCTTAGATTCTTTTTGAATGTTAAATCACAAATCCTAAAACATATATTTATTTATAGAAATGATTACTACAAATATTTTTTAACCACTAAATTTAAATGCAGTAAAATAAAAATGTGGTAAAAATAAATTTATTAGAAGAACACCAAATTTTATTCAGTCTAACTAGACCTACATCCACTCCCTGGAGACTCCTCCAGGTATTGCACTTAAAACAAGTGACTCTCCTTTTACCTCCCATAACAACGTGGAAAAGCCCTTACAAACCCTCTTCCATGAACCCGATGAGCAAGAGAATTGTCACCTTTAAATCTCTCTTTAAGTTATGACAACATACCTTCTCATGCTTTTTCAACCTCCTAGTGAAGGTAGAGTAACTACATGTCCTTTTTCACCCTCCTGGTGAAAGCAGAAAACTTTGATCCAGTCTTGAAGATCTTCTCTCAAGAGCCTCCAAAGATGTTGGGTAGGAACTTAAAGAAGACAAAGAGATCCTCACTTTGGGCGACCTTGTTAATCCTTCACAACTCCCCTTTCTCTTGATCTCTCACTCTTCACTCAAAAAATCTCTTGCAAACACACTCTCAAAAAGTTACTCTAAAGATAAATTTGAAGCAAAGGATTGAGTTACGCTTTTTTGGACTCTATATATAGAAAACATTTGAAAAACTACCCAAAAACTAAAATTTTCAAGTGAATCATCTTACATTCATACTATACAATGGTAGATTAAACAATTTGTATAGTTCATAAAATTAGGGCTTCATTTAGTACAAATTGGGAGGAAGTTTGTATCATACAGTGTCAGTGGTCTGTATGAATTTAGATCGTATTGCACAAACAATTCGAAATAAAATGTGTTCATTTGGTATGATATTGTACAAACCTAATTTCATACTCTATCAGTCGTTCGTATGACCTGACATCATACCATATGAATAATTCAAAAATTAACGAGATATTTTGGTATAATATGGTACAAAAAAAAATTTATACTCTGTTAGTCGTATGTACAAATTTAGATCATACTATAAGAACAATTCAAAAGAAAATGTGTCTGTATGGTACGATCTAGTTCAAACCTAATTTCATACTCTATTAGTCGTTTATACAACTTGATATCATACAGTATGAACTATTAAAAAAAACACGCCATGATTTAAATAACTGCATTCTATAAGAAAAGTATGCCAAATCGTACAGTATAAATATAAACCATATAGTCTGATCACACTAAAAAACTTTTACCACTATCCCAATTTGTGCGTGCACGTTTACCCAATTATAATCACACTTGCTAAGACTAAAGAAAAAAAAAAAGATATATACAAACTCTATTACATGAACTCCTATTCTACCCTGCCTTGAAGTCTTCAGTAATCTAGAGTATTATATAATTTCTTCAAAATATTAGCACACACAAAAATAAATAGAAATATCCAATATATACTAGGAGAAACAATAAAATCATCAAGACAATAATATTTTGCTATCATAAAAAGATCATATCCCAATCTCGATTCTTGAGTTGCAATAATCTCTCTCTTTTTGAGGATGACAAAAATAATTATTATTTGAATTAAAAAATAAAAGTTCTTCTCTCCTAAGCTCCCCCTCAATGAATGAAAAAATAAAAATCATGGGGAAAATAATTTTATCCTACTCTTTTTTTGTTTACAATAAAACAAATACAACACAAAACTATCTTGTAAGAAATACACAAGACAAACACATAACAAACACAGACACACCAAAAGAAAGTACCAAAATACACACATAGAGAACAAGAAGACTTCAAACAATCACAAGCTACAAACTAAAATAAGACTTCAAACAAACATAAATTATACCTCCCCCTTTTGGCATCAATAAAAAGAGAAGAGAATAAATTAAAAAAATATAGAAATCCCCTTAAAAAGTAAGATGTTATGGACAAATATAAAAGTGGATAAGGAAAATAATTTTAAAAAATTTTAAGAACAACATTAAATTCCGAATGCAAAAACACTTTTTATGTTCAATTTTAAATCAAAGAATAACTAAGAAAAGAATAGGTGATCATGTTCAAGATTCATTCAAAAAAGAAGAAATATCAAATAAAATAATTATCATAAAAATAATTACATAAAAATCAAATAGTTTCAAATTCAATAGTTGAAATAATTAATTAATGCTTGGATTTTTCTAAGAATTATAGATATAGAGAAAAGAATAAAATGTACCGTGGGCTCATTTTAGGCCTCTTTATCAACTAGAACTTTGAGCATTGCGCATTTTTTTTATTGGGCTCATTTTATGCCTCATTTCAAATTGGACACACTTTGTGCATTTTTCCTGGTTGTGTTCATTTTGTGCCACTTTTCAAATTTGCTATATTTTGTGCTTCTTTTTACATTTTTCTCTTTTCACAACCTAAATCAGCAAATCTTAGTTGTGTGATTATCTTCCATATAATAGAAAAATTTTATCGTATAAGGAAGATTAAACCACAAAAAAATCTAATAGATAACAATAAAATCAACACATTGAATAAGAAAATAAAAGAAAAATAAATCACAATTTTTACAATAATTATAACTATAAGGTATATGATTATTGGAACATGAAGATGATCTCTTCATCAAAATCTAATTATAATTTGATTTAAAGTTTGTGAGAGAAAAATTTTTTCTAAGGAATTAACGCTGTAATATAAAAAAATTTAAAATTTTCATCCTTTAGATCACCATTCTAGATTAGTCAATATTAACTCATAAACAATTTAAGAGAGGAAAGAAAAAAATAGTAATAACCAAATTTTTTTTTTCTTATCTAAGAAAATCATGGACTCAAATAGAAAGAAAAATACAACCATGTCAAATCAAAAGGATCTAGATCTAACATCACAAGAATTGAAAAACACAACATATAGCAATTAAAAATTAAACTAAAAACTCCAAAGAATCTTGATCAGGAGGAGGCTGTGGAGGAGTGAACTGGGTAAAGTAACTATTTATGGTAGCAACTTGAGTATTAATTAAATAAATTTATCCTCTTACACAATATATTCTTATTGTATATAAAATCTTACTGGCCCAAGCGAGTCTCAATATGATCAAATCATTGATAAAAATGTGTCTCAAGATGTTCAAATCTTTAGATCATTTTTTGGTAGAAATGATGCTCAGGTCTACGAGCTGGTCTTCCTTATTCATCAAATTCATCTCCCTCATCCCCTTGATCCCAATGGGAAAGAGTACAAAATGAAGAATCATTAAAATAGATAGGAAGATTATTGGGTGATTAGAATGAATAAGATTATATTTTGTTTTAAGAATGTAAGCAATTAGGTATTATAAAACCACATTTTTTTTCCTTATAGTGGAAGGGAGTCTAATCTTAGTAAGGTTATTGATGTTGTCAAGAATAACCTGGGATTAATCAAATAGAGTGTTTAACATAATATATTATGTGAAAATACTTAGCAATGGAGTGATATTGATTCGATCACCATCTTTAGGAATAATAGAGGTTCCTAAAACATGCTAAATGATCCAGGCATTTTAATTCAAATATGAACAAGGGGTAAGTGTTTGACTGAAGGTGTTCCCCAAAGAGTTTGATTGACAGTAGTCCAATCAAAATTACTACTAGAAGTTATAGAATGAGCTTTAATTCCTTCAGTTTTAAGATGTAGCATTGTGCCAAAATCTTCTTTAGTAATTTCAACACGTTGGTGAAAAAAATACAAGGATATAATGGTGTTGTTTATCTCATTCTCAAATTGGCGAGAAAATAATAAAAGGTGTCAGAATTAGAAGTGTAAATCAAGGTGAGAATGAATAAAAATTGAGTGGAGTTAAAGAGAGGTATAATTTGAAAGTTGATATCTTCTTCAATAAGAATATAAAAAGGAGTAATCTTAGCTTGTACAAATTGAGTCTAAGCTTATTAATTTTCCCTTGAAAAGAAAATTATCAACTCATTCAAAATGAGATAAACTTCCCTTGAAAGGACGTGATAATTTTCTACTGCTTACCATTTGAGAAGGATTAAACACAACGATTGAAAGGGACTGAATGTGGAATAGATTGAATAAATTCAAAGAATTGCTTCAAATTTATAGAAATCAAAAGTTTTTGTATAGTAAAAAATTGAGTTCGTACGTATGAAAATGAGTTCATATGTACAAAATTGAGTTCATACGTATAAACTTGAGTTCATACTATACGAAAAAAAATGTTCAATAATAGTTATTATAGCAAAATGTCTTTTCATAAAGTTGCTTTCCGATGAGTCATTTCATATGACTTTTGACCGAACCTGATCGTACATATGAACATGTGTTTATACGAGATGATTTAATAATAATAATCATACCTACTGATTTAATTCATCCACATGCAAACTAACAACATAATCATATAGATCAAAAGATGTTCCTACAGACGATTTCCAAAAATTACCACCCTAAATCATAATAAATTTGTTCTAAGAATGCCCTCCATATTCATATAGATTGATAATTCAAGCTTCGTATAGATGATTAGGAGTTCTTACTAAGTGATAATAAAAAAATCAAATTTTTGTTTGTTCATTTTATAAAAGAAATCATGCAAAAATAGGAGAATTCATATAGTACGAAAGATGGTTCATACAATATGAATGGTAAAGAAAATTTTAGATTTACATGATAATTAAAAAACTTATCTAAAATAAATCAAATAAGATTTATGAAACATAAAAACAAAAAATAATAAAAAAGAAAAAATAAAAGATAAAATAGAGAAGTACAATCAAAACAAACCAAAAATAGAAAACAAAACACAATCACTAACCCAAAAGAAATACACCACAAAGATAATTTGTAGCATTATAACAAGCATGAATATCAATAAAACTCAATATGGTTCTTAAGGTGCTAAAAGTTTCAAAAACTAATAATTTTGTGAAAATATCAGCAAGTTGATTTTTAGTTGCTACATGTTGTAGCTCTATTTCTCCTTTAGTGATAAGGTCCCTAAAGAAGTGATGCCTTATATCTATATGTTTGGCCCTGGAGTGTTGGATTAGTTTCTTTGAGATGTAAATGACACTTTTATTTTGATAAAAAATTGGAATAGCCTCAATTGAAAAACCTAAATCCATAAGTTATTATTTTAACCCAAGAACCTGGGCCACATAACTTCCTGAGGCTTTATATTTTACTTCAGCAGTAGAAAGGGCTACTTAGTTTAGTTTTCTGCTATACTAGGAAGCTAAAGAGTTTCCAAATAATTGAAAAGTTTTAGAAGTACTTTTGTATCAACCCTATATCTTTCAAAATCTAAATTAGAACATCCAATGTTTCAAAAGAAGAGTTATGCCTAAGATAATAAATTCTTAAGTTTTAGTTCCTAAAAGATATATAAGAATTTTTTTAATAGCAGTCAAATAAGATTCTTATGGATTAGCTTGAAATCTAGCACAAAGAAAAACACTAAACATGGTATCAGATCCGGTAGCAGTTAAATAAAATAATGATCAAATCATCCCTCTAAATTTCTTTTGATCAACAAATTTTCATTTAGAGTACTTATCTAACTAACCTGAGGAACTCATGGAAGTACATACTAGTTTAGTTTTTTCTATTTCATTCTTTATAAGGATGTCCTTAATATATTTTGACTGACTAAGAAAGGTTCCATCCTCTTTTTGTTTTATGCTAAAACTAAGAAAGTAACCCAAGTCTCGTATCAAACATATTTTTAATTACTTACTTATTGTATTTAAAAAGTCATCACAAAGATTCTTACTAGAGGATCCAAATAAGATATCATCAATATATATTTGAACAATGAGAATGCCATCTCCTATTTTTTTTAAGAGAGTTATGTCCACACATCCTTTTAACAAAAGTTCTTTCTAGTGGGAAAATCTTTAGCCTGTCATACCATACCCTAAGTGCCTATTTTAATTCATACAATGTTATCTTCAATTTATACACATGATTAGGAAATTGTGAATTTTCAAAAACTGGAGGTTGCTCAACATAAAATCTTCTTTAATCAACCCATTAAGAAAGGCACTTTTAGCATCCATTTAAAATAATTTAAATCCTTTAAACTAGGAAAATGATAGAAGCACCCTTATTCTTCAAGTGTGACTATATGGGTAAAAGTATCATCAAAATTAATTCTTTCTATTTGATTATACCCTTTGGCCACAAATCTTGCTTTATTTCTAACCACTACACCTGAAGTATTCATGTTATTTTTAAAAACCCACTTAGTCCCAAAAACACTTTGATTTTTAGGTCTTTCTACCAACACCCAAATATCATTTCTAATAAATTGACTCAACTCTTCTTACATAGCTAGAATCCAAAATTCATCAAAAAGTATTAAATTTAAATTAATAGGTTCAATTATGAAAATTAATGCTGAGTGATTCACTTCTTTACTAAGCCATGCCTAGTCCTGACACCTTCACTTGGGTCTCCTAAAATTAGTTTTTTAGGATGTCTTTGAGGATATATCCATTCTCTATGCAAATTATTTTTTATTGTTCCAAACCTTTCTTCAAGGTTTACATTTTCAATTCCTTGGGTATTTTCTTCAATATCTTGTTCTTCAAACCTAAAAACTCAAGAAATATCAGATTCATCAAAAACTATATGAGTGGACTCCTATACTACTAAAGTCCTTTTATTAAAAACTCTAAAGGATTTTCCAACATTTTAATATCCTATAAAAATTCCCTCTTAAAATTTATTATCAAATTTTCCTAAAAGAGTTTTTCCAATATTATGGTTGAACACCTTACATCCAAAGACATGTAGATGTGACAGGTTAGGGATCCTACCCTTAAGAAGTTTATAGTGTGTGTTATTTAATTTAGATCTTATATTCACCCTATTCAAAACACAACATGTTGTATTAAGTTCTTTAGCCCAAAAATATTTAGGAATTGAATACTCAGTCAATATGGCTATAGCAGCTTATACCGAAGTTCTATTTTTTTTTTAACAACTCCATTATGTTTAGGGGTTCTAAGAGCTAAAAAGTTGTGATATATCCCTTAATCTTTATAAAATACTTCAAATTTTTTATTTTCAAATTCTCCTCCCTAGTCACTATAAATTGCAAGAATTTTACAACCTAGCTTCCTCTGAATCCAAGTAGAAAAATTTCTAAACTGATCAAATAATTCACTCATATAAGAAGAATCTAATCCACCTGAACCTAGAATAATCATAATGTCAAGCTTGATGGTATCAGAGAAAATTTCAAAAGTTTAGGCTTAGGCTACTTTTTTAAAAATGATCATAGATAATTTAGAAATTGGAATACTGCTTAAGGTTATTCGATCACTAGAGCACCTTTATTTGACACATTCCTTTTGATTTTTATAAAACTTGCATGTCCACTTTCATGTAACCACTTGACTATTACATGTGGATATTAGTACAAAAAGGTTATACTAAATGTACTAAAATGATTGATGGCATTAGAGTTGAAACACCATTTACTGATTTGACTATAGAAGAAAGAGAATCAACACAATTAAATGCAAAATATTTAAATATTTTTTTTTGTGATTTGAAATATGAGGATTATATGTATGTTTCTACTTACAAATTTGGAAATGAATTTGGGGATAGACTTTGTAAAACTTATGAAGGAATAAATTAGGTAAAATAGTTGAGGTTGAACATTTAATTACATGACTATGAACTATTTTAAATGAGTCAAATTTTAATATAATATACAATATTTACTCAAATTATTACTTCATTGCATGCTTTAGGTAGAGAACTTATAAATTCAAAAAACTTAATAAAATTTTATATTTTTTACCTACTACTTATGATGTAAAAATAATTGTCAAAATTGAGTCTAAAGATCTGAATGTATATTCTATTGACAATTTACTAGGACCACTTATTGCTTACGGGCAAGGCGTGAATAAAAGATAGATTTATGAATGTAATAAAAGGAAAGTAATAAATAAATTTTCTAATGAATTCATTTGTTATGAATGCAGAGGGTTTGGGCATATAAAGATGGATTGCCTAAATCTCAAAGCTAATCCTAACAAGGAGAAAGTTAAGGAGAAAACACACATTAGGAAGGGTAAGAAAAGAATGCAAAGAGATTTTTGGGTTGACTCAGGTTCAGACTCTTCAGAAATAGAAGCAGAAGAGGAGGTTACAAATTTGTACTTAATGGAAGATAAACTTGATCATTCAAATCAAGATGAGGTATATGACCTATCCTATAATAAATTATTTAAAGTTTTTGAGAAGATTCATAATCTATACATGAAACTTAAAAAGTTGCATGCTAACCATAATATAAGTATTAGAATTTAGAAAAAGAGCATGAAAATCTTAGAAATGATCATGCAAACTTTGATAGAAATCACTTAACTTTGCGAAGTATGAACTATTGAGAACATCCAATGTTGAGCTTGAAAATGTTTTTTAAAAAATATTGGGTGAATCTGATCAAAGGGAACATGATTTGAAAATTATAAATTCAAATTTAGAAAGTGCAAACTCATATCTTCAAATAAAATTAAAAGCTTTTAAGGAAGATAAGACACCTCCCACACTTAAACAATTTTATAATCCTAACCAAAAGCATATAATTTCAAACCTAGTAAAAGTTATTATAACTCATATAGATCATTAAATAATTTTCCTAGTAATAAATGTTTTTCATGTGGCAAGTTCGGGCATATTTCCCCCAGTTGCACTGTCTATAGTAAGACATATTTAGTCTATAAACCTAAATGCATCAATCATAATATATTAAATATGCATCTAGATTATCATTGTGAAGAGGTGAACCCAAATTCATTTAGGTTTCTAAGACTAATATTTGATAATTTTATATAAATGCTCTCATATAAGCCCTTATGAGAGAATTTGGTACTTAAACACTAGATGCTCAAAGCATATGACTGGAGATGCAAATTAATTTTTATCACTGGAGGCCAAGACTATAGGTAAAGTGACAATTAGAGATAACCCCACTAGGAGAATTTTTTGATAGAAAATGTTTTATTGGTTGAAGGCTTAAAAAATAATTTGATAAGAATTAGTTAGTTTTGTGATAAGGATTTTAATATAATTTTTTTTGCCTACAAGCTGCATTATAAGACAAAATAGAGTTGATGTGTTACATGGATATAGGGTAAATAATATTTACGTGCTTGATTTATACTATATTAAATCTTCTAAATTTTTTTTTTGGTCTAAAACTTATTATTGATGAAACTTGCTTATGACATATAAGACTTTGTCATGCAAGCATAAAAAATCTTAGAAAGATTACCCAAAAAGAATATGTTAGAGAGATACCCAAACTAGACTTTTCTAAGGATCACATGTTTGATGCATGTCAACTAGGGAAACAAGTTAAGTCATCCTTTAATTCAATCAAATATTTTAGAACTAGCAACCCTAGAAGTCCTTCACATGTATCTCTTTAGACCTATTAGTACAATAAGTATTTGAGGGAAAGTTTTTAGGTATACACTTATTAACGATTATTCTAGATTCATGTGGACTAGATTCTTATCTCATAAGAGTGAATCATTTGATGAGTTTAGAAATTTTTTTACTTGGATTCACATGAAGCTAGGTTATAAAATTCTTGCAATTCATAGAGACCATAGAGGAGAATTTGAAAATAAAAAATTTAATGTTTTCTACAAAGAGCAAGGGATATATCATAACATTTTAGCTCCTAGAACTCCTCAACATAATGGTGTTATTGAAAGATAGAACAAAACTTTAGTAGAAGCCACTAGAATCATGTTGGCTAAATATTCACTTCCTAAATATTTTTGAGCTAAAGTGGCTAATACAACATGTTATATTTTGAATAGAGTGAATATTAGATCTAAATTGAATAAGACATCCAATGAACTTCTTAAGGGTAAGACCCCCAACCTCTCATATCTACATATCTTTGGATGTAAGATGTTCATTCATAATAATGCGAAATCATTTTTAGGAAAATTTGATCCTAAATTAGATGAGAGAATTTTTTAACATCTTTTTTACCCTCCTAGTCAAGGCACAAAACCTTAATCTAGTCTTGACAATCTTCTTTCAAGAGCCTCCAAAGATGTTGGCTAGAAACTTGAAGAAGATAAAGAGATCCTCACGTTGGATAACCTTGTGAATTCCTCACAACTCCCCTTCTCCTGATCTCTCATTCTCCACTCACAAAATCTCTCTCAAACACACTCTAAAAAAGTTAATCTCAAGAGAAATTTAAAGCAAAGGATATATATATATATATATATAACACATGAAAAACCTTTAAAAATTTGAAAATTTTAATTGAACTATCTTACATTAATATTGTACAAATTTAGATTATACGATACAAATAGTTTATAAAATCATGGCTTTATTCGGTATGAACTGGGATAAACTTAGTTTCAAACACTATCAGTCGTCTGCACAAATTTAGATCATATTGTATGAATAGTTTAGAAGCAAATGTGTTTGTTTTGTATGAAGTTGTACAAACCTCATTTCATACTTTGTTAATTGTTCATATGACCTAACATTGTACTATACAAGAAATTAAAAAATGAATGAGTTCATTTGGTACGATCTTGTATGAAACAAAATTCATACTCTGTTAGTCATCTGTATGAATTTAGATCATACTGTACAAATAATTCAATAGCAAATGTATTCATTTGGTACAATCATGTACGAACCTAATTTTATACTCTTTTAGTCATCTACATGACTTGATATCATACAATATGAACATTAAAAAAAATCAGGCCTTAATTTAAATTACTACATTCTAGAGAAAAAGTACGTCAAATTGTATAGTACGAATACATATCGTACAATATGTTCATACTTAAAAAAAATACCACTCTTCCCATCTATGTGTGCAATGTTATGCAATTACAATCACACTTTCTTAGACTCAAGAAATAAAAATTGAGATATACACATTCTATTACATGAAATCCTATTCCACATTGTCTTAAAGTTTTCAGTAATATGTAGTATTTTATGATTATCTTGAAATGTTAGTACACAAAAACAAATAGAAATATCTAATATATGCTAGGATAAATAATAAAATTGTTAGGATAATAATATTTTTCTATCATTAAAAATCTCAATCTCAATTTTGATTCATGAGTTATAATAGGGTTTACTACTAAGTTTTTTCAGAAATATTTGCCTATCATTAAGGATGATCTCATGAATGTTGTTAAGGATTTCTTCTTTAGAAATCTCTACCCCAAGTTTTTACTTCTACCACTATTAATTTAATCCCTAAGAGTAATGTTATTAATTTATGGAATGAATTTAGCCTAATTAGCTCTTATTCTTTTTCAATAAGCTTAATGCTAAAT
Source organism: Dendrobium catenatum (assembly GCF_001605985.2). NCBI lineage: Eukaryota > Viridiplantae > Streptophyta > Magnoliopsida > Asparagales > Orchidaceae > Dendrobium > Dendrobium catenatum. Next base: position 1,903,412 of record NW_021319486.1, read on the forward strand.
TACTTATGGGATGAATTGTTACTTTATTACCTAAAATTACTTCCTTGGAACAAACAAATTTTTTTTTTTTTAAATTAGGTTTATTTTGGATAATGATTTATTGACCCAAGAGTTAGTGTATGACTTCTGAGCTAAAATTTCTAGTGGGGATATTATTTTTAAGGTTGATATCTCTAAAGCTTATGATAATTTAAATTGGGATTTCCTTTTTATATTGTTAAAGCTTTTTTGTTTTAATACAATCATCATTAATCTTATTTAAAATAGCATTGGAAACTGTTTTTTATGTTATCCTCAATGGTAACTATCATGGTTATTTCAAATCAACTCATGGGCTTAGAAAAGGGGATCATGTATCTCCTGCTTTGTTTATTATAGCTACTAAATTTTTTTTCTAGAGGCTTTAACAACATTTTTTTAGAACATCCTAATTTACATTTTAGAACTTCTTGTGGTTTCTCTATTGCTCATTTGAACTTTCCTAATGATTTCATTATTTTAACTATCGGCTCTATTAAAATGCTTTAAATTTTTTAAAAATTTCTTGAAAAATTTAAAAGATCTTGTGGTCTTGTTTTAATCATAACAAGAGTTGTTTCATTACTTCCAAGTCTATCTCTATTCAAAGAATTAATGTGATTCATGACAAGTGTGGTTTTTATTATAGGAGTTTACATTTAAAGTATTTAGGGACTCTTCTTTTTAGAGGTAAGAAGAGGTCACATTTATTTGGTGCCATTTTCAAAACTATTCATAATAAATGTACTACTTGGGCATTAAATTTTCTTTCATATGGTAGTAGATTGGTTTTAATTAGAGATGAGATTTGTTCTATTCCCATTTATCTTTTTCACACCTTATGTATTATGGTAAATATTAGTAGTAGAATGGAAAGGCTTTTTAATAAATTTTTTGGGGTTCTAAGGATTGCAAGTCTGCTATCAGCTAGGCTTCTTAGGCTAAATCCTCTAGGGTTATTAATGAAGGGAATATTTGTTTTAAAATAATGGTTTACATGGCTACTGGTATCGCTTACAAACTCTTATTTTCTTTTAGATCCAGCAAAAGTTTATGGGATAAATTCATGACTAATAAATACTGTGTGGGTCACATCCTCTTATCATTCAATTTAAAAATGGTGATTCCTTTATTTAGAGAAGACTTTGTTTCATTAAGTGGGAGGCAAAAAATTTTATTCAATGGGGCATGGTGATGGGTAACATCTTCTTTTGGCAAGATAGGTGGTTGGGTAATTTTTCTATTGATAGTTTACTAGATTCACATTCTACCTCTGGTTGTGAAGTTATTTATTTTATTCATGATGGTGTGTGGAATGTTAATTTACTCAGTGATAATGTTCCACATTTTATTGTTAGTCTCATTCATAAGGTTCCTCTTCAACTGGATAAAGAGGATTCCATGATGTTTAGTAATGAGAAATGATGGCATGTTTTCTTAGAAACAAGTTTGGAATTTTATCAGGCAACCCTTACTTAATTCTTTACTTTTATTAGCTATTTGGATCAAGTTATCCCTTCATCTTATTCTATTTTAGTTTGAAAGATTTTACATAATTTTTTACCTGTAGACTATACTCTTATGAAAAAAAGTTTTTTGCATTATCTCCAAATGTCAGTGTCGTATCACACTGAAAACATTAATCTTGTTTTTGCTAATGGTCCTATATCTATGAATGTTTGGTTATATTTTGATAATATTTTTAATAAACATTTTTGTAAGAATTATAGTTTCATTACTAACATCTTAAAATCTTGGCTTATTCCTTCTAAATGTCATATTCGTAACATTGTGTCTGTTCTCATTTGTTTGTTTTTTTGGAGGAGTAGAAATCAAGCAAACCATGATGACATTTGTATAAATTCTATGAGTATTATTGGTAAAATCATAGATAAAATTTTGTAATTATCTTTAGCTTACTTGATTATGACAATGCTTTCAAAGGTTATTTCCATATTGCTGTTGAATTTGGTGTTTCTTTTCATTTTGATTCCATGGTTACTACTCATAGAATTGTGAGATGGATTAAACCTATGGTTGGTTGGTTTAAACTCAACAGTGATGGTTCTCTAAAAAACACTAAGGCAGGTTATGGTGGTTTAAACTCAACATTGCGACATGATTCTTTCAATTTTCAGAGTGTTATATGCCTTTTAATGTTGTCTTATAAATAGTTGTGATGTCATGTTTCTAAGGGAGATCAATCACTTGTGTAAAATTTAATATTTCTTAGGGGACTTCTCTTGTTCAATCTCGGAGTAAAATATAAGATAAAATCATTTGAAATGTTTAGCTTATATTTCTTGAAGAAATACTATAAGTTAAGGGAGAAGGAGTGTATAGGAGATACTTTTATCCCTTTTTGTGATATTACTTTCTTATATTTTCATTATTCCGTGAGTTTAATGAAAAATGAGTTTACTAGTTATTTATTCCATCTTTGGATAATCTATTATTTAGGATTGATGATATAAAGTGCATGTTAAGTCCTAATAAAGACTCTTTTTCTATAAATGTTAAATGATACTTTTAATATTTTCCTATTTTTAATTTAATTCATATTATAACCATATATGTAGTTAAAATGTAGAATGATGTATATCCACAATACAGGAATGCAAGAATAACAAGGAATATTGAGATAGGATGTTTCTATGATAGACTTTGGAAGAAAAATGTTCTAGGTTCTTAAGTAGACATTATAATTGAAGGAGGTCAACAAATATTCTTTTCACCCATATAAGCTTGATAGAGATATAGGGATATATATACTCGGAATCATATCTATAATTAAAAGTTGAATTAGGAAAATTTTGAAATTTACACTAATCAAAATAAATTACTTTAGTTGAATATTGCATCTAATATTTTTACTATTTTATTTAGTAAAAGAATCTCCAAAAATATGCTTTTTATTTTAGAAGGATAATTATTTCAATTAGTGTAAACAACAGTAGTTCTTTGTAAGTAAGCATACTTCCTTATTGGTTCGACACTTTACTTTATCACTTTATTACTTGATTCATCATATATACTTGAACATATTATGTTTGGTTTTATAATTTTATATCATTAAAATCCAAAGCATCATTTAGGGGTGATAAGATTTTATGCTTCTATAGAATTCAAAAGTTTACTCCATAACCCCCATCAATGCAGTTACATTATAAGCTCTATAGAATTTATACCATTTTTTAGTTTTTCTTTGTATATACATAACTAAAACAACACATTCTAACTAAAAATAAAATTTACAAAATACTGCATAATTTACACTTTTCAAATTCTTTTTAGCTTAACCTCTAACTTGTCTTCAAGCAAAGAAAGAAATTTATAATTATGATTAATTAAATAACTAAAATAAAATTTGATAATTGAAATTTTCTAAAATATATGAAAATATATCATAGTCTTAAAGTAGTGGGAATGAATAAAGTTGAAATTCTATTTTGGAAAAATATGAACAATTATCCTAACTTGTCACCATTATTATTGTTTAATTTAAATTTATATGTATTGAATATAATCATTGCCTTTTGACATTTCAATTGAATAATGTAACTTAAAGATTAGTGGTGTTTGTAATTAATATTGAAATTTAATTAGTTCACCATCATTTGTATTAGTTTTCTTATCTTATCCATTGTGAATTTAAGTATAAGATTGGAGTCAGACTCTCTGCTTTTATCTGATACCAATTTTTGAATGTTTTTTTATTATCCTAATTTTGTATAATTTTTAATTATCATTTTTATTATCATATTTAAATAAATAGAATGAAAAAACATTCATGGAATACAATGTAAAAATATAAGTCTAATGGGAAATTTAATCAAATGTAAATAAAAACATAAATGAACATTAGTGAATAACACATATTTTATATAGAAGATAATGCACTATATGACAATACTTCACACACACACACACACACACACACACACACACACACACACACATATATATATATATATGTTAAAATCCAAGGAGGGGCCTACACATTAATTAATAAAAATGATTACAAAGTCTTTAAGGGAGACCATAAGCTCTCTAATGCTAGAACGAGCTACAAAACAAAACAAAAGAAAACTTATGAGTTGATAGTCTCCACTAACAAGAGTACAAGGCGATCTAGTAACATGCTCTTGATGCTATAGACAAGCATCCAAAAAAGAAAGATATAAAGATAAGAATGAAGCACCATCTTTCTACAAAAAAACTTGATCACAGCTATAAGCAGCTCCACCTAAAATTTAAAGAGGCTGCAAAATAAAAAACTATAGCACAAAAAATATAAGTGAAACAAAAAAAATTACCAAAATTCAAGGCATAACAAAAATAAGTAAAGCAAATTCAGCAAAATAAATATTGTTCCAAGCCTTGCCACCACAGTAAACCAAATAACAAATATACACTTATAAAGCACATGGAAAAATTAAACCAGGTAACCTCACTAAGGAAATCCGTATGCCACTCAATCCTACCATAAGGGTAGATCATAAAATCACTCTCAAATGGCCCCAAAGAATAGAAAATAAAGCCCATAGAAGAGAAACAAATAACCCCCCAGGATGACACCAATAACCAGCCTAAAAAAGGGCTCTAAGCCATCCAACAAAAATAGGTAATCCAGATACCAAGAAATGCTCTAAAAATCATACAAGAAAAAATAAAAGCAAAACAACAACCTCCAACCTTAGAATAGAACAAAGATAGCCCTAAAACCCATCCCAACTCCCACGGATACCTCCAGCCACCCTATACAACAACTTGATGGTAGGAGATCAATAACTAGGAAAAGAAGCAACAACATATTCTCCCCAAAGCCCAACCAAACTCCCACAAAAACTCCCAGCTAGCCTATGCAGCAACCTACAAGTAGGAGAGAAACAATTAGGAAAGTAATCAGCAATATAATCGGTGTAATCACATATCAATTCTAGATCCTCAAAAACCTCAGTTAAATTGAACAAGGTCACAGAGAAGTGAAGGAAAAGATGACAGTCATAATAAAACATAGAATCTTCCAAAGGAGATCAAACCCCACCTAGCATATGAGACAAGCCTACACATAAAACCACCAGTTCAGGCAACAATTAAGAAAACCCAATACAGACAAAGAACTACACACCAACTAGAAGAATTGAAATAGATCATAAACCCAACCAAATCGAGAAGAAATAAAGAAGCAACCTAGTTAATTCTCCAAAAGCAGAAATAATAGTTCCCAACAACACAAAAATTAATATAAACACCACCAACTACAAAAAGAGAAGTAAAGAGAGCCATAGAAAATTGAATAAAAATAAAGCCATTCATAAAAAAACAAAACCTATAGAAAACCCCACAACTAAAAAATAAATAAGAGAGAAAACCTCAAAAAGAAAGATCAAGAAGAAACCAACCAGAAAAATAACTTAAATTCTAACATATGGTAAGCCAATGGCGTCAAGTCTAAGAATACCTTTTGAAAACCACCAAAATGGTCAACCCAATAAAATCAAAAGAACAATCAAGGCCAAACCCCCAATTATCAAGCTAAGAAGCACAAGCATTACCTGTTGTGGATCTATGGTTTATGATTGATGATAGCAAACATTCCTTATTTCTCTACGATTGCCTTATTTGCAAGCGTTTTAGGTTCACACGATCAGACTACAATTTGGAATCAGCTCAAGATTGGGTAGACTAGGTCTGTGTCAGTTTGTAATCTTTTTTTCTTTCTTGAGTCTGTTGTATTTGGTTTGGCATCTAATGATTTGTAACATGGAAGATTTTTTGTTGTGCCCTAACCGATTTCTATTTTTGATAACATCGTCCGGGACGATATTTATATCATCCTGGACAATCTGACAAAAGTATAAACCCTAATTAGGGCATCCTCATTAAAGCAGCCGTCTATTTGCAAAACACATCATCCTGGATGATTTTGTATCGGCCAGGACGATCGGCTCAATTCAGTAAGAATCTGCCACCAGATCTACTTAGGAAATTCTTATTTTTGGATATTGTCCTGGCGGATCGGCCTGGACTATAAAATATCATCCAGGATGATCCAGGATAATTTTTCCAAAATTTCTCAGGCAGTTTTGGAAAGCAATTAATGGGGATTTCGTCCAGGCCGATCACAAGATCGTCCGGGACGATTAGATATCGTCCAGCTTCATTTCAGGGCGATATTCAGGACAATTTTCCTCATATTTCAACTAATCGTCCAGGACGATATTGTCGGCAACTTGCAATTAATGAGCTCCTTTGAAGTTCTTCTATTTAAGAGCTCTTGTTCAACATTTTGAATAATCTTTTGCTGCTGCCTTGACCTGAGAAGGCCTTGAGGAGAGAAAGAGAGAGAGGAGAGAGGATCTTGTGAGGGGGAGCTTGTGAGGGATTCACAAGGGTGCTTCAAGGATCGCTTTGCTTCTTCTTTGTCTAGAGTTTCTTGTCCGTGGAAGGGTCGGTAGAGTAAGGTTTTCAGCACTGGATTGTGGATCTCTGCTAGCTTCAGGAGGAAGTAAAAGGAGATAGGTTCTCTACCTTGCCGGGGTGGAAAAAAGGACTTCTTTGTGAGGGCTTCTCTGCCTAGCCGTGGGGGCTAAAGGAGAGACACGTTTTGTAGTGCAATACTTGGAGGGTGCCTCCAAGGAGTGAACGTAGGTCAAGTTGACCGAACCAATATAAATTTCGGTGTTATTATTTTCTTGCTTCCGCACATTAAATTTTTGCATTGATTTTTGTCTTGTGGTGTGATTTGGTTTTGGTTTGTGATCTTTGTTCTTTGTGAAAAGAAATTTTAAAATACCAATTCACCCCCCTCTTGGTTAGCTTGGGCCAGTTCTATAAGGCTTAACATCCCTAACGAACTTCAAGTGGTATAGAGCAAATTTTCATAAAATAAGTTTTTAAAAGCTTTGAATTTCGATCCATGGTTAATTTTTCAAATCGTAATGTGCAGAAGGATATTCAATACCAGATCTCCTTTATTTGAAAATTGTCATTTGATTATTGGAAAACTCGCATGTCTATTTTCTGCAATCAATTAATTTCGCATGTGGCATGTGATTTTAACTTGTTATTATCACCATCACGAATTGTTAATGGAGTTAAAATGATATTCCTTTTAGCAATGGAACAGGGAAGAACAACTCAATGCTCAATTGAATGCAAAGTCTTTAAATTGTTTTTTTCGTGCTTTAAATTCTGATGATTTTATGTTAATATCCACGTGCACTACTGGTAGGAAGTTTGGGATAAATTGCACACCATATACGAAGGCACTAGTGAAATCAAGCAATCCAAGTTGAATTTGTTAATGCATGATTTTGAGTTATTTTCCATGAAACCTTTTGAAACGATTTAAGACATGTACACTAGGTTCATTCAAATTGTAACATCATTGCATGCCTTAGGAAAAGAGTTTTCAAATTTGAAAAGTCAATAAAATTCTTTGTTGTTTACTTGAAAATTTTGATGTCAAAGTTGTTGCTATTTGTGAATCAAATATTTGAATGATTATTCTATTGATAATTTGATTGGCTCACTCATTGCCTACGAGCAAGGTTTGGGTCAAATACTTTTGGATGTAGGTGAAACAATCGTTCTAAAAGTTGAAGATATGGAAAGAAGAAGCTTAGATGGTGTTGATAGCAATGACTTATCAAGTAAATCACAAAGCTCACCAAAGCATAAGCAAAAGTGAAAAAAAGATAGAAATCGTAAGGATGTTAATATTTCCTCTAACGTTATTTGTTTTCGGTGCAGGAAATCTGAACATATGAAAAATGAGTGCCCTAATTTAAGAATTCTTCCTGCAAAAGAAAAGGTAAGGCAAAGCTAAATTTAAATTGGGGAATAATGAAAAGAAAAATCTCATGGGCAGATCTGGTCTCTGAAGCATCAGACCAGGAAAGAGATAATGGTTAAATGCCTTATTTGGTGTCTTTCTTTTTTTTTCATTTTTTTTTGTGGTTTTTGTTTTCGTTAAATTTTTTCTCTCATCAACACACCACATTCACTTTTCTAAAAATGAAAATTACTTTTTATTTTTCTTGAAATCTTTCGTAATTGTGATTGACTTCTTTAAAATAGTCAGAGGAAGAGAACTCATGATTTTGTTTCTATTTCTCTCTTCTTAAAAGAGGTTATTTTACTTTTGATTCAAAATCTTCATCATATTTTAAATTGGATTTTGAAACTATTTTTTTATCTCCCTACAATTTTTCTATCGTATAGGAATCTTTTACAAGATTGTTGAATTTACCTTAAAGTTTTCTTAATCAAGTTGTTCGTGTTGTCAATAATTTGGGTTTACTTTAGTTTTGAAAATATAAGAAAGAAAGCATATTTTCAAAAAACAAAAAAAGTGGCCAATGATGCCAAACCAAAAGATGCGCAATGACGCCAAATAAAAAAAAATATACAAAGTGTATTAAAATCAAAAGATGCTCAAAGAGCCATTCAAGTGATAAAGGGCATAAATGAGCCCACAAAAAAAATATGCTTATTTTTTCTTATACTACTAAAAACTTAAGAAAATACTTGATATGTTTGAAACTTGTGCTTGAAAATTTTGGTTTCTGATTCAGCAATTCGTGTATTGATCTTCTATTAGATATGTTTTATGAAAGGAGATTTGAAAATTAATATTCTTTTTCTGATTTTTTCCTTGATTTGGATATTGATTAAAAAGTTTTTGAACCTTTAAAAGAACTTGAGTGGGATTACCAAACTCGAATTTCTAGCCTTTTCTGGGCTATGCGTTGTCAAACCAATTTTACTAAGTTTTTATTAAAACCAAGAGGTAACTTTCTCATTTTAAGAATATTTGTTTTTCACTAGATCAGGGAACGTTTTCTTTTTTTCTTTTATTCGTTTTGTTTTTGTTTGTGCCTCCTCTCTTTTTGATAATGTTAAAGGGAAGAACGTATTGTTGAATTTTTGTACTGTTATCGTATTTGTATCTTGTTTTCAAAAAATTAAAAACACCAAAAACATTTTCATCTCCCCTATTTTTTAAAAGTTTTATTCTAGTGAGGGGGAGATTAGGATAAATTATTCTTTTTAAAAATTCAAATTGAATTGTTTTCCATCATAAAAAAGGGGGAGATTGTTTCGGATCTATGGTTTATGATTTTGATGATAGCAAACATTTCTTATTCTCTATGATTGCCTTATGTGCTAACGTTCAGGTCCACACGATCAGACTACAATTTGGAACCAGCTCAAGATAGGTAAACTAGGTCTGTGTCAGTTTGTAATCTTTTCCTTTCTTGAGTCTGTTGTATTTGGTTTGGCATCTGATGTTTATAACTTGGAAGATTTTTTGTTGTGCCCTAAAAGCTTTCTATTTTTGGTAACATCGTCCAGGATGATATTTATATCGTCCTGGATGATCTGACAAAAGTAGAAACCCTAATTAGGTCATCCTCATTAAAGCAGTCGTCTTTTTGCAAAACACATCGTCCTGGCGATTTGTATCGGCCAGGACGATCGGCTCAATTCAGCAAGAATCTGCCGCCAGATCTACTTAGGAAATTCTTATTTTGGATATCGTCCTAGTGGATCGGCCTTGACTATAAAATATCATCCAGAACGATCCAATACAATTTTTCCAAAATTTCTCAGACAGTTTTGGAAAGCAATTAATGGGGATTTCATCCAGGCCGATCGTAAGATCATACGAGACGATTAGACATCATCCAGCTTCATTTCAGGGCGATATTTAGGATGATTTTCCTCATATTTGAACTAATCGGCCAGGACGATATGCCTATCGTCCTGGACGATATTGTCGGCAACTTGCATATTGAGCTCCTTTGAAGCCTCTTCTATCTAAGAGCTCTTGTTCAACATTTTGAACAACCTTTTGCTGCTGCCTTGACATGAGAAGGCCTTGAGGAGAGAAAGAGAGAGAGGAGAGAGAGAGGATCTTGTGAGGGGGAGCTTATGAGGGGATTCACAAGGTGCTTCAAGGATCGCTCTGCTCTTCTTTATCTAGAGTTTCTTGTCCGTGGAAGGGTCGGTGAGGTAAGGTTTTCAGCACTGGATTGTGGTTCTCTACCAGCTTCAGGAGGAAGCAAAAGGATATAGGTTCTCTGCCTTGCCGGGGTGGCAAAAAGCACTTCTTTGTGAGGGCTTCTCCGCCTATCCATGGGGGCTAAAGGAGAGACACATTTTGTAGTGCAATACTTGGAGGGTGCCTCCAAAGAGTGGACGTAGGTCAAGTTGACCGAACCACTATAAATTTTTGTGTTATTATTTTCTTGCTTCGCACTTTAAATTTTCGCATTGTTTTTGTCTTGTGGTGTGATTTGGTTTTGGTTTGTGATCTTTGTTCTTTGTGAAAAGAAATTTTAAAATACCAATTCACCCCCCCTCTTGGTTAGCTTGGGCTAGTTCTATAGGGCTTAACATCCCTAACGAACTTTCATTACCCTCCTTGCCAATAAGATAGAACAAATAATTAAAAAAAACCAATAGATTCTTAATTTCCCTCGCCTTATAAAAAAGATCAGGATTGCAATAATTATTATCACTAGAATATAAGAATTGGAAATTATAATCAGAGTTAACCTTAATAAAAATATTAGTTAAGTTATGAAAAATACACAACTTAAGACCCTGAAAAATAGCCATGTTGGTAGAAGAGAAAACATTACCATTCTGTAAAGGACCAGCAAAAGCCATAATAAGACTACCATTATTATCTTTGATTGCTCCACTACACCCCCCAAAAGAATCACTGCCAACAATTATTAGTAAAGAAAGAATTAACCTAAATAGCTACAATGGAAGAAGAATTCATAATGGAGTTAATAGACTATTTACCCAACCAATGATCTTGGCAAAAGAAAACATTACCTTCACTAAGCCCCAAAGAAATGGAGGGCTCCACATCCATTTAACCTTACAAAGCCTTTTCCACACTCCATAATCACCTTGATTAAAATGACAAGTCATAGGGTGCTTTCCAACAAAGTACTTGGCATACATAAAATTTGCCCAAAGGCTCACTTTAGCATGAAAATTATACCATAATTTAAAGGAAAATGCCATAGCTAAATCATTCATAATTTTACAACCAAACCCCGCTTCAGCCAAAACACCATAGCATTTATCACAAGCAACTCAAATAATTTTAGAGTTTGTAGAAGTACCTTTCCAAAAAAATTTGTTGATAAGCTTCTACACTTTATTGCAAATTGCTTGAGTTAGAAGAATAGTTGGAAAACTATAAAATGGCAAAGAGCAAAGAACACTTTTGATAAGATTAACTCTACCACTAAAGCTATGAAAATTAGAATCCTAAGATAAAAGTTTATTCTGAACAAAGAAAATAAGATCATCTAAGGGAAAGATTTTATTTTTACCATTAAAAAGAGGGACACCAAGATATTTGATGGGTAATTGCCCATGCATAAAACCAGTTAAATATTTAATGGCTAAAATATGATCTTTAGGAATTCTCTTAGAATAAATAAAATATCTTTTATTTTTATTAAGAGATAAGCCACTAACCATTTCAAATTGGTAGAAGAAATCCATAAGTTTATGAATCCTATTAATAGAAGCATTGGTAAAAATAATAAATTCATCAGCAAAACATAAATGATATATGGGAAAACCACCTAAAGTTTTAAAATAAAGACTAGGTGTATTCTCAAAAAGATTGGTAAGGCCCTTATATAAAAATTCAGATGCAATAATGAAAAGAGCAAGAGAAATAGGGTCACCTTTTCTTAAACTATGAGAGGATTTAAAATAACCATTACTAGAACCATTAATAATAATAGAGAAGTAAACACCTTCAATACTATTTCAAATAGGTTTAATGAAAATTGAATTAAAGCAAAAAAGATTTAGAATGTGATGAATAAAGTTGCAGTCAATATTATCATAGGCCTTAGCAATATCCAACTTCAAAATCAAGTTACCCCCTCTCACCCTAAAATCCAGGTCTTAAAAAAATTCTAAAGCCAACAAAATTTTATTTGCAATGGCCCTCCCTTTCACAAACCCCACATGAGGAGGAGAGATATTTCTTGAAAGAATAGAAGTAAGATGATTCATGAGAATTTTAGAAATCAATTTGTTAAAAAAGGTACAAAGATTGGTAGGTTTAAAATCATTCCAAGTAATGACATTATTATTTTTGGGAATAAGAAAAATAGAAGTAGAAGTAAAAAAACTTATGGATATAATTACTAACAAAGAAATCCAAAATTGTAAAAAAGAGATCAGTATTAATAATGTGCCAAGATTTTTGGAAAAACTGAGTGGTAAAACCATCGAGCCCAACCACGTAGTCCCTATTCATACCAAAAAGAATCTCTTTAACTTCCTTGAAAGGAGGTTTAGAAAGAGTTTAATTTTCCTCTTGGGAAATTAGGCTAAGAATAAAAGAATGATAAAAAAATCTGAGCAAGACTAAAATTCTTATTAAGGCAATGTTGAAAATGTTGAACAGCTAAATTAGCAATCTCCATAGTACTCTCAGTGATAGAGCCATCCTACCGTTAAATTTTATTAATAAAATTTTTTGCTCGTTTCCTCTTGACCAACACATAAAAATATTTAGTGTTATTATCACCTTTAACAAGGTGCTTAGCCATAGATTTATGTTTCCAAAAAATCTTCTTCTTAGCTTGTAATTTAAAAAGCACTCTTTAGCATTTCTTTATAAGGTAAAATTACATAAGAAGGGTCAACTTGATAAGTAGACTCAATAGTATCAACTTGGTGCTCTTCTTTCAAAATATTTGTAAAGAGATTTTGAAACACATTATGGTTCCACCAATTTAAAACTTTCATAAGTCGTTCTAGCTTAAACCAAAGTTTCCTCATGCCAAAATAAGAATTATTCGGATGTAAAGGAGCTTGCCAATTATTTTGAACAACATCTAAAAAAGACTCATGAAGTAATTATGTGTTTTGAAATATGAATTGAGGAGAAGCATTAAAATGTCTAAATTTAAAGCTAACAAGTAAAGGGGAGTGGTCAGAAAGAGTCCTGCTATGGTGCTGATTATTAGTGGAGTTAAAAGAGTTAAGCTAATAATCATTAAAAAGAACATGATCAAAATGCTTCCATAAGTGGCCCCTATTCCAAGTGAAGTTCTTACCAAAACAACTAATATCAATAAAATTATAATCCAAAATTATGTTACTAAAATCCTCCATAGACCGAAAAAAAGGGAAAGAGCCACCAATCCTCTTAGAAGGGTTTGTGATAGCATTAATATCACCTCCAACAAGCCAAGGTAAACTATAAATACTCTGAAATTAATGATTTGATCCCAAAGCAATTTCCTAATGTAATGGGAATGTTGTGAATCTGATTTCAGGGAGTATAATTTTGATGATAACAAACACATCTTTCTCTCTTTGACTGCTTTTCCTACTAATGTTTCAAGTCCATAAGATCAAACATTAAATCTAACCAGCTTAAGATTGGATAGATTAGGACTGAGTTAGTTTGTAGTGTACAACATGTGTCTTTTAGCTTTTATTGAGTCCTTTGTAATAATGTGGGTCCTGATGCTAAGTAACCTTGCATACACACACTTGGGGGAAATTTTCTGACTATTTTAGAATTTTTTATTTTTGATCACATCATCTGGGATGATCTAAAAATTGGCCTGGGTGATTAGTTAAAAAACAAAAACTATAATTAGAGCATTCTGGTTAAGGCAGTTGCAATTAAGTGTATCGTCCTAGACGATATTAGTATCGGCCGGGATGATAGGCTCAATTCAGAAAGAATCAATCGCCAGATCTATTTAGGTATCTTTTATTTTTGGATATCATCTAGGACATCATCCTGGACGATGTAATGCAATTATGCCTAAATTAATCTAGTTATTAAAGAAAGAAATTAAGGTTTTATTGCTCGATCATATCATCCTAGATAATCACAAGATCAGATGAGATGAACAGTTTACAAACTTTAGTTCTTACTGGATGATCAAACATCAGACTGGTTCCATTCAGGGAAATGCTCTAGATAATAAATAATTAATTAAACTAATCATCCGAGATGATCAGGAGATCAACCTTGATGATCAAGTTATTTTTCTATCGTTCAGACATCCATTCAGGGCGATATTCTGGATGATATTTATCATTTTATACTAATCAGCCCAAATGATCATGAGATCATCCTAGATAATCTACTTATTTTTCAGTTGTCCAGACATCCATCTAGGGCAATTATCTGGAAGATATTCATCGAGTTTAACTAATTATACAGGATGATGTACAATTGTCCTTGATGATATTTGATGATTAGTTGCTAATCAGGGCTAATTTTGAGCCCTTATTTAAAATATCTTTTTTATGTCAAGTTAAAATCTTTTTCTAATGTTCTGACCTGATATAGATAAAAGGAGAGGGAGATTAAGAGAGAGAGAGAGAGAGAGAGACAGACAGACAGAGAGAGAGAGAGAGAGGATCTTGTGAGGGAGAGTTTGTGAGGAGTTTCACAAAGATTACTCAAAGCAAGGATCCATCGTCATCTTCTCTAATCATCATCCATAGTTCCTTCGGGATTCTAGAGTGGTCTACTTCAGCATCTGATCAAGGTTCTTTACGTGCTCCACGAGGAAGCAAAAGGAGTTAGGTTTTGTGCGTACTTATGGAGGAAACAAAAGGACTTGGGTTCTTTGCCTCACCTGGGTTGGTGGAAAGGAGTTTTCATATGGGCTTCTCCGCTTTTCTATAGGGGAAGAAGGAGAGGCACTTTATTTAGTGCATATCTCAGAAGAGAGGCTCCGAGAAATGGATGTAGGTAAGGTTGATCGAATCACTATAAAATATGGTGTGTTAATTCTTATTATACTATTGTATTTAATTTATGCACTTTGATTTTTATGGTGAATATTGGTTTGGTTGTGATTATGTTTTTGCTTAAACATTTTCTAAATTACTAATTCACCCCCCCTCTTGGTTAGCCTGGGGACTAGTTCATAAGGGCTTAACATCCCTGTCAAACTTTCAAGTAGTATCAGAGAGGGATTCATAAAATCGAGTTTTGGAAAACTTTTGAATTTTGATCAATGGCTAACTTTGGTAATCATAATATTATAAAAGGATATTATATCACACGACCACCTTTATTTGATAATATTCCTTTTGATTTTTGGAAAACTTTCATGTCTACTTTTTTACAATCGATTGACTATCACAAGTAGAAGCTTGTTAAGGATGGTTATACATGTCCGTCTCATAAAACTAATGGCATTACTATTGAACTTTCTTACACTGAATGGACTCTTGATGATAAGGATTTAGCTCAATTGACTGCAAAATGCTTGAACTATTTTTTCTATGCTTTGAAATCGGAAGATTATATGAATGTTTCAACTTGTGCTACTGGTAAAAAAATTTGGGATAGTTATTATATTTCTTATGAATAATCTAGGTTGAATATTTTATTACATGACTATGAACCTTTTTGTATGAAACCTATTGAATCAATTTCTAACATCTATACTAGGTTTACTCAAATTGTCACTTCATTGCATGGTTTTGGAAAAGAGCTAACTAACTATGAAAGAGTGAATAAAATTTTGAGATGTTTCCTTTGATGCTAAGATCACTACAATTAATAAATCCAAGGATTTGAATACTTATTATATTGATAACTTACTTGGATCACTCATTTCTTACGATCAAGGAGTGAACCAAAGACAACTTGATGTAGGTAAGCGAAAGAATAAGAAAATTGTGGCATTTAAGGCCAACAACAGAGAGAAGTTGTGGGTTCTAGAGAGAGAAAATCTTCATATTTCTTTGAATTTTCTATTTCGCGGGCTTTCCATGCTGGCTAAAGATGGTCATGCCTTACCGTCGGCAACTTCTTGCCAGCTGTACCGCCCTTAGAGTTAGAATAGATGCCACAGATCAAACGTCTATTAGACCTCGTACCAATCTGATAATTCGAGAGAGGGATGGACCTCCAATGCGGAAAGATCCCTCTATTGAAGGAAATGTAAAAAGTCTGATGAATATTTCAAAATCAAGACCTGATTTAATTGTGAGTCTTGGTATGACGCGTCTTCCTCTTCTGAACTAATCCTGAAGGTTAACAAGTTTGTTGGAATCCAAGAAGATAATGATCAAAATCATGTGAGTGGAAATTTGTCTACCAATTTTGAAAATGATGTTGAGATTAATGAGACTGTTCTAGAAAAGAAAGAAGATCCTATATCCAATGATAATTTTGTCTCTGCGTGGAAGAAGACTCAACACATTAAACTGAATTATAATATGGAAACTACTCAGATGACTGGGATGGGCTTGCGGTAAATCTTAATCCTGATCTATAAGTTGATAATTTGCAAATCTTGAAGAAGTCTCTTGTGGTTAAAGTTCTAGGGAAAAATAACCATTTTTCTATTTGTAGTTTGGAACTCCAAAGATAATGGGGTAAATTTGGGAAATTCCATTTAACAACCCTTGGGCTTGATTGGATTCTCTGTTCTGTTATTAACATTGAATAAATGGAGGAAGTTCTGAGCAGTGGACCCTAGTATATTGGCAACAATAATTTATCAGAAATTTGTCTATTTTTTTCTTTTATAATCCAATTTGCAATTATCAAAAAAAAAAAAGGCCAACAACACAGACGCTAAAGGCCCTTAATCATGAGGCAATTTTAAGGTTTCTATGAAACAATCACAAGCATCATCAGAAATGGAACAAAGGTAAGGGTTGGAAAAATTATTAAAGTTCTTCTGATGTTATTTGTTTTAAATGCAGGAAGCTTGGACATATCAAATCTGATTGTCCTACACTTAAGGATCACCCAAGCAAGGAGAAGGGTGAGGAGAAACACAAGTACAAGAAGGACCTGATGCGGTTCTAAAAACTTTATGGCTAGATTCTATATCTGACTCCTCTGAGATTGAAGCTGAGGAGGAGATAACAAATTTATGCTTGCTGGGTGATCATCTTGGTCAATTTGAACAAGAAGAGGTATGTGAACCAACCTATGATCAATTACTTGAAGTTTGTAAGAACATTAATGCATCATATAGGAAACTTAAGAAAACTCATGCTAGTCTAAAATTGGAATTCTCAAATTTGTAAAAAGTGCATGAAATTATTTTGAAAGATTACACTCAAATTGATAGCAATCACATGTCATTACTTGATGAGTTTGATGAATTAAATAAAAAGCATTCTGAGTTAGTTGTTGAGCATGATTCATTGAAAGCATCCTATACCTCACTTGAAATTGATTTTAAAACTTATATTAAAGAATTTGAGCATAGGAGCACTATTTGATTATTGATAATGCTGTTTTAGAAAGTGCTAACATGAGGTTTAAAGATGAATTAAATGCACTTGAGAGAAATAGGAATACATCCACTCTTGATCTATATCCAAAACCTAGGAAGAGGTATTATAACTCGAATAGATTAGTAAATCCTTTTCATGGAGTTAGATATTTTTCAGGTGGCATGCTATGTCACATTTCACACACTTACATTGTTCACCGTAGTACACATTGGGTGTGGATATCCAAATTGCATGATTCACATTGTAACACACTTGCATTACATTATTCTTTTCATAAGAAGGGACCAAAATCTATTTGGGTTTCTAAATCTGACATTTGATGATTCTGTAACTGTGCTCTCACCAAAGATCTCATTAGAGCATGTGGTAGTTGGACAGCGGAGGCTCACGGCTCTTAATTACATAAACTTGCTACTTAATAAATTACATAAACTTGCTACTTGGTACTTGGACAGCATAGGCTCACAGTACTTGTACTTAAGTGAATCCTTATGGACCTTGGATGCATGTGAAGTTCAAAAACAAAAATAGAATTTTTTTTGAGAAAATACAACTTAATTATAAGGATTTTTCAGCCAAGGATAAAACGGATGCTATTTGCCATTCTTTCAAAAATGTTAAATTCATGGAAGGAGATAAAGAAGATGCTATTGCTGAATTAGAAGTTATTGTTGATCCATTGGCAGCTCGGAATTCTAATGGAGATATGGTGGCCAATCCTTTGAATGTTGCAAAAATTAATTGTCAAATTATAGAAGAAAATGAAATTAAGGAAGGAGATGAAGAAGCTGTTAGCTAAGATTCAAATTTGATTGTTGAGCAGCTTATAGCTCTAAATTCAAATTTTAATTTCAATCTTTCACAAGCTTTGGCTGCTGAAAATAGTGTTGAGATTGCTAATTCCAGTTTTGTGATTGATCCAATTGAAAATGCAATAAATTCCGTGGATAATCCCTTGATTGCTGAAGATTTGAATATTTAAAATTCAAATTTTGAAACTCCACAAATTCAGGAGGTAGATGAGGAGGCAGATAATTCTGAAACAAACTAATTACTGATCAAACTCCAAACAAACTCTTGACTAAGTCAAAGTTTGTTAAGGTGCAGAATTTGAGTTTCACTCCAACAAATGCAGCAAGGATTTCAGAAACAGATGATATCAATGCAGGATCAAAAGGTGTTTATAATGAAACCATTACTCCTCCTTCTACGATAAGTTTAAAATTAAAAAAAACTATCTTAGAGTAGGATACTATTATGGAGAATGGATCTTATGGTTCAAAACACAAATTATTCAAAGAATTACAAGCTCTAGGTCCGGTGAAAGATATACCTTGAAGAAGGATTGTTGATATCAGAATGAAGAAATTTATGAAAGGTTCTTCTCATTTAACTCATTAATATGATTGCTGATTTTCTCTTGGCTTTTAACAAAGTGGAAAGATAGTTGAAGATGGAGCTATTGATCAAAGAATTATTCAGAATTACAGCTTTGGACTACGACTTGGGATATTGGAAATGGCATCTAAAATACCTTTTTTTTCTTAGGAGTTTTATGGATGTCAATGTTTAAATGTATTTTCTTTTATTACTTCTTTTTTCTTTTAGTCTTTTATTTGTTTTCTAAACTTATTCTAATTGCTTATGAGATCAATACTAGGTTCTATTTTTTAGCCGATTGGGAACTTTGGGATACTAACCAACCCTCGGGTTGTTTAATATTTTGTTATCCCCTACATCATAAAGGTTTTAAAATGGGAAATAGTGGGTTTCATTTCAATTATAACAAGTTTAGCTTAACAAATATGGTTTCAATAAAGTTCCTTTATCAAGGAACTACTAGTTTGTTTCTAGCTTGTATTAGGTTGTTCCTTATTTCCTTTTAAAGCAATTTCTACATTTCTTAAAAAAAAAAATTTCTTATTTGTATGTTTACTACTTTATTGCTTGTTTTTATTTTCTATTCTTTCTTATTAGTTTTGTGCTAGTTTTTTTATTATTTTTTCTAATTATTTTGTAGTAGTTTCATCTCTAAAGTTTTTCTTTTTTGTTTGTCAATTTTTATTTTAGATCATATCTGAAATGATATTTATGCCTTATTTTTGTTTTTGAAAATTCGTAGTTAAAGTCTGACATCCCTAAATCAGTTAAAAGGAGAATCACCTTGATTGTTTCCCTCCCTCTAACCTCTTTTACCAGTTTAATTTTCTTTTCTAAACAAAAGTTTACCTCAAATTAACAATTGTACTTTGTGATTGAGATATTTTCTATCTTGCTACAGTAATCTATCTTATATATAAAATGTTCAAAGTTTTTAAATTACTTTTAAATCCTTTGAAATCTTTTTGTTGCATTTATCATATGAATTTGATTTGGTTTTGTTGTTTATTCTTTCCTTTATTAGAGAGTGAGTTTTTCTTCTCTAATATCTGAAAGATATACTCATAATTAAGAGCTTTAAAAGGGGTATAGCTTTCAAAAAAAAATGTCAAGGGCATAAAATTAGCCCCAAAAGAAAAGAAAAGTGAAAAGATGTGTAATAACCACCAAAAATTAAAAGGTACACAAAGTGTATAAAAAATTAAAAGATGTGTAAAGTGTCCCAATCAATTGATAAGAGGCATAAAATGAGCCCACAGAAAGCAAGCTTCATTCTCTTTCAAACATTTAAATCTTAGAAAAATTCATGTGTCACTTGATATTTTCAAATGCTTGATTTCAAATTTCATAATTATGGCAAATACTTTTGTATATTATTCTATAAGATATTTCTTTTTGAACCAAGTTTTAAACGGATCTCTTTTTTCTTATCCAATTAGTTTTCCTGAGTTAGATAGTTTGTTTTCAATAGATGATTTTTCCCTGAGAGAAGTCCGGGCTAGGGTTAACATGATCAGATGTTCTACTATTTTTAGATTTTGATGATGTTAACTCATTGGTCTTACTAGTCTTTAAATTTAATCACTTGGAGAATTTAACATATTCATGCCTTAATTAATTAAAAAAAACATTTGTTTCGTTCTTCTTTTTTATCTTCTATTATGCTTTTTCTTTTATGGTTTTTCCTCCTTTTTGTGATGTCAAAAGGGGGAGTAACATTTGAGTTTTTTCTTCATACTGTTTTCACTTATGTTCATGTTTTATTTAGTTTTAATTATTTGATTGTTTGCCATTATCAAAAGGGGGAGATTGTTGCGAATCTAATTTCAGGGAATATAATTTTGATTATAATAAACACTTCTGTCTCTGTACAAATGCTTTTCCTACTAACATTTTAGGTCCACAAAATCAAACTGCAAATTAAACCAACTTAAGATTAAACAGATTAGGACTGAGTTAGTTTATAATATATGACATGTGTATTTAACCTTTTTATTAGTCCTTTATAACAATGTGGGTCCTGATGCCAAGAAACCTTATGCACACACACTTGGCAGAAAATTTTTTACTATTTTAAAATTTTCTATTTTTGATCATTTTATCTTGGATAATCCAAAAATTAGCTTGGACAATCAGGTAAAAATAAAAACCTTAATTAAAACATCATTGTTAAGATAGCTGCAATTAAGCGCATCATTCAAGACGATATTAGTATCGGCAAGGATGATAGGCTCAAATAAGAAAGAATCAGTCGCCAGATCTATTTAGGTATCTTTTATTTATGGACATCATCAGGAACATCATCTTGGATGATGCAGTGTAATTATGCCTAAATTAATATGGTAATTAAGGAAAGAAATTAAGGTTTGATTGCTCGATCATATCATCCTAGATGATCGTAGGATCGGCCAGGATAAACGGTTCACAAACCTTAGTTCTTTTTGGATGATCAAACATTAGCCTGGTTCCATTCAAGGTGATGCTATAATGATATGTACTGAATTGAACTAATCATCTGGGATGATCTGGAGATCGGCTTGGACGATCAAGTTATTATTCCATTATCCAGACATCCATTCAGAGCGATGTTCTAGATGATAATCTTCATTTTGTACTAATCAGTTCAGACTACCTAGTTATTTTTCATTCATCCAGACATCCATCCAAGGAGATTGTGTGGATTCATCCAGACATCCATCCAGGGTGATTATGTGGATGATATTTATCAAGTTGAACGAATCATATAAGATGATGTACTACCATCCTAAATGATATTTGATGATTAGTTTCTAATTAGGGCTAATTTTGAGCCCTTATTTAAAAGATCTATTATTTTCTCAAGTTAAAATCTTTTACTACTATCCTGACCTAAGAGATCCAAGAGGCAAGGGAGAGCAAGGAAGAGAGAGAGAGAGAGGATCTTGTGAGGGGAAGTTTGTGA
Source organism: Dendrobium catenatum (assembly GCF_001605985.2). Lineage (NCBI taxonomy): Eukaryota > Viridiplantae > Streptophyta > Magnoliopsida > Asparagales > Orchidaceae > Dendrobium > Dendrobium catenatum. Next base: position 1,925,049 of record NW_021319486.1, read on the forward strand.
GGGGTTTCACAAAGATTGCTCCAAGAAAGGATCCATCTTCGTCTTCTTCGGTCATCATCCCTGGTTCCTTGGGGGTTCTAGAGAGGTCTACTTCAACATCTGCTTGACGTTCTCTTCAAACGTTCAGGGAAGAAGCAGCATATACAAATGAAGCACAACAACAAAAATGAAAAACCTCAACATTACAATGCATCACCTGAGTAAAGTCACCAATAACATCAATTTTAATTGGATCCTACCAAAGAACAAAAATCTTATTAGCCACATTCAAAACATAATTAAAACTGAAAAATCGAGAGGTGCTAATTAACCTAGTAGATGAAATAAGAGGCTCAAGTAAAACAAGAATATAAACTTTATGAACATGACATAAATTATTCACACGTAATCTAAAAGAGGGATAACTAATGCCCAACATTCTAAATAATAGAATTAAACATAAAAATACACAATTAATGAAAAGTATGCGAGCGCGTGGTCCTAGGAGATTGCAATGTGATATGCTTTTTCTTCCTTCCTCTCTTACTGTGAAACTTAATGTAGCTAGTTTCATTATCATCTTTAGCAAAGCATTTAGCCATAATCTCCATATCATCAGTATTATTAAAAGCATCACTATGAGAAGGTGATTTTAATAAAAGCTTACTATGTACATTAAAACCTTCCTACCAATCCATCTATTGAAAATCATCTCCCTCCAAGCTACAACCATCCTCCACCATTGATTTACTTTTATCCGCATTACTATCCACCATGTTACCTTGGCCTTCATTCTGAACAACAATAATAACTTGAAAAGAAACAAAATTAGAACAATTATCCTTAACCATCCTCATATCCATATCAATTAAATTATTATTGATAACACATTTAAGAGGAGCTAAAGATGAGCGAAAAATTTGATTAATAGTAAAATTTGGTCCTTGTTCATCCAGCTCATGCCCTTACATATGCAGAGAAGAGGTAGAATTTTCTCCCTGGTTATAATTAGGGTCAGCAACAAAAATGGAAAAAGGCTCATTATGAATTAGTGCATATTGTATCAATTTATCAGTAACATCTTGTACATTAGCAGTATGACCCACAAACACTTCAGGAATGCTAGCCTCAATTGAATCCTGTAGGTTAGACATCTTTCTTTCAACTATTATATTAGGAGCCACACTATCACCTTCAACTAAAGGTCCATCCAAACCATGAGTATCTTTAATTGAAACCTTCTCCTTATGGAGATGAGGATGTTGCTAAGAGTTCGTTAGGTATGTTAAGCCCTTATGAACTAGTCCCGAGGCTAACCGAGAGGGGGTGAATTGGTATTTTAAAAACTTTTCAAACAAATCATGAATCTTACATCAAAGCACAATTCACCATAATAAAACCAGAGTGAATAAATTAAATGCATAAGTAAAAAACAAAGAAAGAATACACCAAATTTATAGTCATTCAATCAAACTTTGACCGACATCCACTCCTCCGAGGCACCTTCCAAGTATTGCACTAACTTGTGTCTCTCCTTTAGCCCCCACAGCTAGGCGGAGAAGCCCTTACACTAACACTCCATTTCACCAACCCCGATAAGGCAGAGAACCAACCCCTTTTTCTTTCTCTTGAAGCAGGCAGAGAACCAAGACCACTTACTAAAGTATACCTCCCTAGAACCCCCCAAGGACAAGGGACGATGATCGGAGAAGATGACTAGAATCATGCTTGGCAAAACCCTTGTGAACCCTCTCATGAACTCCCCCTCACAAGTTCCTCCCTCTCTCTCTCGCTCTCTCTCCCTCTCCTCTTGGCTCTCTCAGGTCAAGAAAGCAGCAAAAGATGCTTAGACTTGAGAAAACATAAGTCCTTTAAATAGATTTTCAAGAACCAACTTTATCATCCAGGATAATATTCCTATTGCTCTATACGATCATTATAAATTATGCTCAATCAACCTGGACAACTTAGGATGATTAGAAGATTTTTGCTTATATCATCTAAGATGATATTATATTGTCCTGTATAATTAGTTCAAATCGAGGAATATCATCCAGACCATCGCTCTAAATGGGAGTCTGGACAAAAACAAAATGACTTGATCATCCAAGCCAAACTATTGATCGTCCTAGCCGATTCGTTCAAAATTTACCCAAATCATCCAAAACATCACTCTGAATAGACGTTGGTCATCCAGGAGAAATCATGGTTTTTAAACTGGTCGTCCTAGACAATCCTATGATCGTCCAAGATGATATGATTGTATAAATCAACCTTAATTACTTTCCTTAATCTCCATATCAATTTAGGCATAATTGTATTGCATCATCTAGGCTGATGTACTGCATGATAATTAAAAAATAAAGCTACCTAAATTGATCTGGCGGCTGATTCTTTTTTATTTGAGCCTATCATCCAGGACGATACAAAAAATCATCAAGGATGATATGCTTAATGATGGCTGCCTTAACTATGATGCCCTAATTAGGGTTTTTATTTTTGACCAATCATCTAGGATGATTTTGGAATCGTCTCGGACGATGTGAGGAAAATTAGAAACTCTAATTCAGACAGAAAAAAAATCACTCAAGTGTGTGTGTGCAGGGTTACTTAGCATCAGGCACCACAAAGATTACAATTGACTAAAGAAAGGAAAAAATACATTACAAATTGATTCAGACCTAATCTACCTAACCTTGAGCTGGTTCAAATTGCAATCTTGATCTTGTGGCCTGAAATGTTAGTAGGAAAGGTAGTTGAAGTAAAATAGAAGTGTTTGCATTCATCAAAATAATATTTCTAAAAATAGATATGCAGCAGTAACCTAAAACATTTATTAACCCCTTGACCATACATCTTGCAATGTAAGCAGAAAATGGGAAGGTTTTCAATTTCAACTTTTGGAAATAACCATTCAATTCCAAAACTATCCAATTCTCATTTGGATGTTTTTTGGAAATATCCAACTCAACCAAAACACGAGCCATCAAAGGTTTAGAGATAGATGCAGTAGCTTGGTCAATTTGTAATGGCCTACCAAAGATTGAAGCCAAACCAAATAAAATTTGAGAATTGAGAAAGTGAAGGTGAAAATTTGGGATCCACATAGGAACTATAGGAGATTCTTCATGCAGATAAAAATTCAGAGTCCATTTAAGTAATCTCATTTGACAAGCTTGAATATAATAATATCTCCTTGAGATTATGTGACTGTAATCAAGATTGTTGGTGAGTTGAATTGCGATATGACGCGAATTCAATAGCCCAATGTGAAAGGAATAAGAAAGCTTAAGAATCACAAAGAATTTTTGAATCACATGTAGGTTAGGTCTACAAAGAACAAACTTTCCAACTAAGGTAAGAGCCAATGGCGTGGCAAGCTGCGACACGACTCAATCATCAAACATCAAAATAAGGACATCCCTTAAAAGAAGTGTGAACAAAATGTAGCTTGGAAGAAGATGAAGCAGAGCCCACTAAAACATCCTTAAAATAGAGGGTTTTTCCATCAGGGAATGAACACAAGGCGTACAAGATAACTAGTGCTTGAAGTATTACTGAAACTATCTTAGTGCAAGGACTCTCATAGCCATAACTCTAATTATCACATCACTATAAACATAACAATCCTTCACATTACTAAAATCTCCTCCATATTAAAGACATGCAAAAAAGTAAGTGTAACATTCACACACAATCATTCTCTTAAACTAAATACATAAAAAAATAAAACTCCATCCATAAGGAATAATAAAACTCTATGCATATTAAAGATATTTATTATTCCTTATACTTACCATCCATAAGGTTTCAATTTATAATAATTAACCTTAAAGATAAAACTCTATGCAATGATAAAACTCTATGCATATTAAAGATATTTATTATTCCTTATACTTACCATCCATAAGGTTTCAATTTATAATAATTAACCTTAAAGATGTGAAAGTCTATTTATCTTGAATCCTTACACTACAGGAAAAAGTCTATTTATCGACATAATGTTTAGTAGATATGTATCAGCTGGAACAAGTGGCATTCAAACAAGCGTAAATCATACTGGAATATAAATGATAAAATGTCTAGTGAAAAACTGCTAAAAAACCAACAAAAAACTTGTTTGGCTAACTGCTGAAAAATATGAAAAAGGCATGAAATACTAGTGAAAAATATGTCGAAGATTACTAGCATAATTTATGATAAATATTTTGCTAGCTCACATAAACCTGACAAAATATATAAGACAAAATTTCCTATGGAATAAATAATTGGAAGATTTTCTTCCAACTCCTCCTTCAATCCTCCACTGTAAGTTTCCAAATTAAGTTTTATTTATTTATGGATGTGCTCATTAGACATTAGCAATGGTGGGATTGTGATATTTGGTGAAAATTGTGGGGATATTATTAGAAGAATCCAAATTGGATGGTTGAAATGGAGGAATGTATCATGCCTATTTTGTGATTGAAAGTTTCTCTCAAACTTAAATAAAAATTCTATAGCATGATGGTGAGGAATGTAATACTTTATAGTGCATAATGTTGTTCAATGCAAGAGAAGCATAAAGTTAAGTGTTAAGAGAAGAGAATGCTCAGATAAAATAGTTTCTTCTTGATGACCTAATTAGAATAAGTGCATGTTTTAGATTTCTCAAGTAAATTGTTCTAAGAGATAAATGATGGGAATATTATTAGTAGAATTCAAGTTGGATGGTTAAAGTGGATGAATGCATCGTACATAATATGTGATAGAAATTTATCCCTCAAACTTAAGGTAACATTTGCATTAAAAAATAGAAGTTTTAGATTTCACTTAAGATAAGAAAGGTGTAGAGGTATTAGTTTTAGCTTATTTCGGTAAAATCGTCGAAATATCTCTTGGGCAAACTACATTATCATTTAGGTACCCCCCTTGAAGACCTAAACATGCTTTCTTAGTATGGTAGGATTGTAGGCCACGGCCATGGTGTCACCTAACATCGATCGTACATGTCTTTCTTGATGTGGCAGGCAGGCTAAGACTCTTTTAATTTGCACAAAATGGGGGATATGCAATAAGGTGCTAGATTTTTCATTAACATGGTACTTTTGTGAAATAACACCATTTGATTTATAAATAAAATAAAATCCATCTATTTTCATTTAAAATATTTTACAAAAATATTTAATATCTTTATTCTATATGTAGGCTATATTATGGTTATTAGAAATCAAAGAGGTTGGATGTATAATCAATTGGCACAAGGATAAAAAAACATTAACAAATGAGTTCGTTAATGGGGTAAATTTTTTCAACTAGAAAGATTGTCAACTCTTAAGCTTCATCCCAAATGGAACTTTTTGATGCCCATGTTCTAAACATAATTATGGCACCATTAGCATATACATTAATAATAGAAAAAGTTTCTGTCATTCCAGATTTAAGTTTTCCATGTTAATAATTCTTCATATAATAATAAAGCAAGACATCTTTAACAAAAGAAAAATCATGATCTTGAATTTCACATCCATGCATCTTCTTTATTCATGCATTTTATATTTTTTTTGTATCTTCTTCAACTTCATTTATGAATTCATGAAGTTTATCAACTATTAAAAAACTCTGAATGCTTAGAATAGAAAGAGATCTTCAATCTTTAAGCATACTTCACTTCATTTTTAGGAAGAATGCATTCATTTCATTCCATTCCTTGCTTTAAGATTCAAAAAATAAGAAAAACAGGGCACTCAAAAAACACTTCACTTAAGAAGAACTATCATGGATAAAAAATCAAAATTTTAACTTACCATTTTACTAATTTTCATAGGTGCGGTGGCCCCAAAGTTTAAATTTTAAACTACTTTGGAACACATTGACTCTATATGTAGCACTACAACAAATCTTTCACTTTCTTAGTATTTTTTAAAAGAAATTAACAAGATATATAGAAAAAAATTGATCAAAATGGATAAATTAAATCTACTAAAAAAAAAAAGCTTGGTTTCCTTCCATAAAACACTAAGTTTATAAAATTCAACCAAACTTTCCTAGATTTATCAATTTGGTTGGGGTAAATTTACTACCATTCTTCAATTGATTTTTACTAGGATCTTTTTATTTTTCCTTTGAGTCAACTTTAGCAGTGTTAAGAAATGATCCAAGAGGTCAACTACTAACTGAAGTTGCAAGCTGACTTAATTGGGGGTTGAAATTTTTAATAAAAGTAGCTTGATTTTGCCATTGATTCCCTAACTACATAACTACATCATCAATGGTAATTTCTACTTCCATACTAATTATTTTTTATTAAATCCTGGAGTATCAACATGTTGAGAATTAGTAGCAAGTTATTGAGGATTATTTTAATTTACTCCTTGAATATTTTGACTATAATTTTGTTGATTATTACCAAAAATATTGTTTGGCCAGTAAAAATTAGGATGGTTTCTCCAACTCAAATTATATGTATTGGAGAAAGTATTACTTTATCTCCAATCAAATTAATATTTTTACATTACAATATTCAAATAAATTTTGATCTTCCAATTGCTTAGATGATTCAATTCCTAATAAAAAATTCAATATTATTGTTCTCAAGTTGTTTGAAATTATTGCAACTTGTGTAGTCAATAGTGATAAAGCATAAGACTAACAAATTCTTGCTACTCTCTTAGGATTTATGTTATCAGCATTTCATTGGAAGTTTTTAGTAGCCATTTTCTTTATTAATTCATATGCATCCTCAAATGGCTTAGACATTAATGATCATTGAGCTTCGATCAAGTAAAGCATAGTGAGGGCATTTTCTAAGCATTTACTTAAATCTATCGCAACTAATAAATTTTGTTCTCATTCAAACTGGGTAAAAGAATTGATATCATTTCTAAGTTTGACAATGTTTGAAGGTGGGAGACAATTAAAAACAAAATTATAAGCTAATTCATTGCAAGTGGTTATAGTGCACGGGGGTAAAGAATTCAACCACATCTTAGCTTTATCTCTTAGAGAAAAAAGGAATAATCTTTATCTAATAGAATCATTACTAACAATATTATTCTTAAATATTATATAAATTTCTAAGAAATTGGCTAAGTGTAAATTGGGATCTTCAATTGGAGTTCCCCAAACTTAGAATTTTGAACTATTTAATCAATTGTAATTTAATGTTTTGATAAAACTCATCTACTAAAGGGTTAGAACAATCCCTAAGAGCTCTATAATGTTCTTAATCTAGTATAGACTTAGCCATTTTTATAACCTTTTTAGTTTTTCAAATATTTGAAAGGGTACTTTTCTATTTCAGATTCAAACATGAATAGTTTCTTTCTATGTTTATAAAGCCCGCAACCATGAATATGAATTCATTTATCAAAATAAATAAAATAAATGATATAGTATGAAATCATTTATTAAAATAAATAAAATAAAAGATATAAGTATGTCTAACTATGCAATTAATAAAATATTATAATTAAAATTATAAAAATAAAATACTTCCCCTACTACAGTGCCAAAAACTTTAAGGGGGATGTGGAGTAAACTTTTGGATTGTATAAAAATATAAAGCTTTATCTCCTCTTAAAACATTCTTAGGTTTCTTTGATTTAAAAATAATAAAGCCTGATTTAACATACATAAGTTTATATGCTGAATCAAATAATAAATTGATAGAGTAGAGTGTCAAATAGATGAAGAAGTATGCTTACTTATAAAAACCCACTACCATTTAATCTAATCACCTTAATTTTCCTACTAAAATAAAAAAGATATTAATACAGATTATATCACTAAATAAAATAGTAAAAAGAATGGATCTAATATTTAATAAAAATATTTTTTATTGATGAGTGTAAATTTCATATTTTTCCTAATTTGACTCTTAATTCTCAATATGATTTAGAGAATATGCATCCCAAGATCTATGTTGAGCTTGTAGTGATGAATAAGATATCTACTAACCTCTTACAATTATAGTATCTCCTTAAAAACCTAGAAGAATTAACATCTTATATCTAGGCATGCAAACATCTTATCTCAATATTGCTATTATTCTTGTATTCCTCAGTCGAGGCTATACATCACACTATATTTTAACTACACATATAGCCATAATATGTGTTAAATTAACAATAAGATAATATTTAAAACATCATTAACATTTATAGAACATGTGTCTTCATTAGTACTTAACATGCACTTTACATCATCAATCCAAAATAAGAGAATTAGCTAGACATAGAATAAATGACGAGCAAACTCATTTAAATTTAACTCATTAATGAATGAAATAAAATATAGTGATATCACTAGAGATAATCAAATTATCTTCTATAAACTCCTCCTCACATAAATTATACATTTACTTCAAGAAACATAGATTAAGTACTTTAAATGATTATATCTTATACTTCTCTATCCTTCCTTAGACTTTACTCTTAAAAGTGAACTAGAGATAAAATATAAAGAGTAGTACTGAATTTTACTCAAGTGACAAAACTATCTTACAAACATAACATCTTAACTATTTATATGACAATAGAAAAAGGCATTTGGTGCTACGGTTCTTAAAAGTCTGGCACCGCAGTGCCATTGACGTGAACTAACACCTCGGTGTTGAAACTTTTTCACCACCACAGAGCTTACTAACATGGATTAGTTACTTAGTGAACACTCATGTCTCTTCACTGAGAGAATGTAACCTTTGGAAGTTACAACTATGACACTACAAAACTATTGATATTCGAGTAGTGCAATGCCTGAATGGCAAAAAATGGTGCCAAGGCATGAAAAATTATGGCATCATGGTATTTAAAAATAAAGATTTTGGTGCTTTCAAGCTGACTTTTTGATGTCACAGATTTAGTAATATTGCAATGTTGTCTATATTACTATCATAATGCTTGAAAATAGAGAACTCAGTGCCATTATATCTAATTTATGGTGCCTCGGGTATTGAAGGTGGTGGTAAAACGTTGCTTTATTGGATGCAAGACGTTAAAACCAACAAAGAATTTCTTCTATTTTTTAGTTTTTCATACAAAAAATAACTTAAATATCACATTTTTCACTAAAAATAAATATAAATAATACAACAGAATTTACACTTATCAATAGGATAAACATCATAGCTTATTGAGGCAGTATTAGAACACTTATATTATAGTAGAACAATTCTTCCTGGGTTCGACTCTCTTTCATATAAAATTATAACTTGATCAACACATGCACTTATGTTATTTAGTGGCATTTATATCAAAGAAAACCTAAGCATATTTTGTGCACATCTTCCTGCATACCATTTCATCATCATGCCCACCATTTATGGTTTACCTAATTTGTCCCATAGACCCTTTTTAAATATAACCTTTCAAATGCATGAATCATATTAAACTACTCAATCCAAATCCTATTTTTGTTCTCCTTGGAATTTGATTATCATTCATGATCAACATGACACCATTGAACCCTTGAATGGGCTAGGTTGACCTCCATTTATCACTTTGACCATTAAAGAACCCTTTGAACACTAAACCCTAAATCTCAATTATAACCTTACCCAATCCTCACTAAATCATCCAAACACTATTAGGAGTACAAAAATCACAATGCAGCCCCATTCTTAGGATTAGAATCCGGGTTTGTTTGTCAGTGGTGCCCTAGGCCAGATAAGTTTTTTATTCTTTTTGACAAGAAATTCTCTCGTGGGTGGGAATCAGGGCAGCGTAACGATGGACTCATTGGAGATCACTCTAAGACATATGAGTGTAGGAAATATTTCAGTGAGTTAGAATTTTTTAATATTGTCTCTTTGGTTTATCTTATATCACTTGTGTGGCAGGTTTACTTGAGATGGTCGTTTATGAATGCCTCGTTTTTGGTAATATCTTTTTATCTAGAAGGGACCTAACATTGCATGACTAACGATATATCTGTTGTTCTTGATGATTTGTAGTTACTAGGGAGTTCAAGGAAATGGTGATATGCGGGTTGAAATAGAGGAAGGCAAAGTTTTTCATTGGTTTATCTACGTAAGTATGGGCTATCCGCACAAGATTTGGTTCGCATTTCCTCTACATCCTAGAAATTGACAAATTGTTATATAAAAGTTAGCTGCGAGCATAGATGATCGCTAGACGATCTAACTGAGAAGTAACCTGCGAGGGATAGCTCTGCCGATAAGAGTCAGATCAAGAGAGCCATTTCTAAAGTTTGAACCACTTTTTAATCTCATTCCTTGTAGGCATCTTCCACCCGCCATAAGTCTTGGGTTAGCCGTGCAGACGCACGTGACCTAGATGCGTCATGGTTGCAGTGTATTTTCCTGTAGCACACCTCAAGTGGGAAATTGTCATGAATAAGCTACTCTCAGGGGTAAAGCATCTATGGTTTCCTAGAGCACTACTAACATTATAGTAAAATATAAAACTTCTATAAGGAGTAGACTGCTTCATTTATTTCAAAGTATATGTGAGCTTATTTCACTTGCGTAAAGAATCAATATGAGACATGTCATCATGCACTATAATTATAAATACAACACTTTAAAAGAAGAGAGTCTAGAAATATTTACTCCTATTTGCACTGTCAAATGAATCATGTGTTATCAGCCATTACAACTACCACCATCTGAACGAAGAGGCCAATTAGGATCTGTCTTGTTGTCGGCCTACAATTTCCTTAAAAAGCTTCATAGAGCAAAGTAAGACAGGTTAACGCTTACCATTCAGTCTTTTACTTATAGCACGACGCGTGAGTGATACTAACATTAGAGTTGGTAAAGCGCACTCACGGTGTGGTTTACGAAGAGTTCGAGCATCTAGCCAACATCTCACGGCACTGTGGTAATGTCGCATCAAGATATCTTATCATGAGATAATGGAGTTTCGGAGCTCACGAGACTACTATTTGCTAGTCACGCCATCGAACATTAGATGTTAGGTTCTGAGTGAATAGTCACTCTTTTATAAAGGATACTATAGAGTTCCGCGCCGTTGTCTATGACAAAGTTATAATAATTTGCAATTTCCATAAAATGTCACAATATAGAACTCAACAATTTTATAGAATTTATGCTTACGATCTGGAGAGCTATAGGTAATAGACTATAAGCCAAGGGCATACACTGTATGAGATAGGAGATCTGAGGTTGCTTCCTGAAGCTTTTCCACAGAACATCCTGAACTCACCTCCTACTTTCTTCCTTTGAGCGAGCGCAGCTAACTTAAATATGGTTACAGAGCATTGAAGGCGTTTTCCTCTGCGCTTGTATAATAAGTGTCAAGTTCAACTTACTGCTTTCTGTGTCCTTATTGTACCCTGTATGATAGACTAACAAGTAGCATGGCTGATGAAATCATTCTTTAATACTGCAGTGAGTTTCATTCTCAACTACGAGTGCTTAATATCTCTCAGCTTATGATGGTAATCTCATAAGCGTAGATCATATACGGAGCGTGCCTACCTATATAGCTGCACATGAGATGATGTCAAGAGATCTCTCAGACCTAAATAAATCTTGTTAATTATTCGATACTGAAATAACAAGGGAAAGATACTCTGTATATGGCGAATCTGTAAGACTCATTATTTTATTAATAGATTCCTATTTGCAGCAACATAAGTTTAACTAGTCTTGTTAAAGACATGTTATCTATATTTTTATTTTAAATGTTTTTTAGTCTATCCTGAAATAAATATTTATACCTTGTTAAACAACTTGCAACTCTTTTAAGGTATAATAATTAAGACTTTTTATATAGGACTCATATCTTCGCTTTTGGAGATATCTTGTATAGTTACTGTTTATTAGTTCGTTCCCATTGACCGATGACCTATTAACAAAGAGAATAATAATAATTTTTCTTGCCATGAAGTCTCCTAAGAAATATTAAACTAGAAATGTCAGTAAGTGGAATTATTTCAAAGAGAGGAGACAGTTTTCTGATCTAATTAGTTAAAGTGGACAATACTAGTCTATATCTGGAATTTCATGTTATTCACTTCTTTGTTGAGTAATTGCATTACTGTATACTTTATATGAATCACTACCCTGTTTGATTATAGAATATATACAGAGTTATTGCGAACCAGACCTTGACAGTATTCGGTAAGGGAAAGTTGACATCCATGGTAGACACATAATTGATTGTCGTCTCACCGGCCTCATATAAGAAAAGATCAAAGTTATATCTTCTACAATCTAACTAACTAAGGGTAAGAGTGGAGAGAGGATAAGGTAGTAGCGAGTCTAGTAGATGTCTAAGAGGTTGGAGGGCCAGTGACATCATAATATCAATCTTATATTCTAAATACTGGCATCAATATAAACTAATAAATAAGGAGTATTTCGATAAAATAATAGATTATTATCTAGTAGATCAAGACATAGTTAGAAAGTGCATTAGAGAATTATTAGTACAGTAATCATTGCGCATTTCCCATAAGACAATCAGTCAGTCTTCAGGCATGAACATGAAAATTCTATAGAATTATGCTAAATTAATCCAATAGAAATAACGTTTTTCTTGAAAAAATTTTAAAAACTACCATTTCTTTGTATATTGTAGATAGGCAAGAAAAAATATTGATAATCATCGTAAAAGACGAATCATACAAAACAACTCTTCCCAATGATATTCTCAAAAGCGAGCACATGAGTTTTATCAAAATTCAATTAATTTCTCCAAGTTAGAAAATATAACAATCAGTAATAAAATATATCACCTATTATCCCTAAAAAGATAAAATAACATTCAACACAAGTCCTATTCAATATTAGAAATAAAGGTGTGAAAAAATATCTACTTCCAAAGATTCTTCCCCTTGTTTTTTTAACTAATGAAATAAACAAGATTTATTTAGTCTGGGGTTCTCAATCCACTATCAGGGAGAAAGCTCCTAAATAGTTAATTTTACAGTCCTACGGAAGGGAGAAGTCAAATGAGAAAAACCTCTTCGATTAACAGTAAGTTGATTTTCAATACGCATTTTGAGTACAAAGTAAAGACAAGGAACTAGAAGTAGAAAATTTTTTCAGGAGAAAGCTCAAATGTTTGAACATTTATTAGCGGGTCAAAGGAATGAAAAGATAGGCAGGCCTCCGTCGTATTTCTGATGCAATGCTCAGTAGGACAACCGCAATCTATCCACCTATGATGGGCTTCTACATTTTTTTAGGAAGAAAATTTTATATTTAAGTTGAACATTTTATTGGAAATTTGAAATTTTTATATGTTCCAAACAAGGCGAGGACCTTAAATCTAAAAAGAAATCTGTCATCAGAACCTAAATCCTAATTGGGTACTTACCAAAAGAGTCCGACCCGAACTCTTAACTACCATGATGAAGTAACAAAATCTGGACTTACCCACGGCTCTGGATTGGTGGGAGCACAGCTAACCCCCTAGGCGGCTTTAAAAATCATGTGTCAAGCTCTCCCTATGATAGAAAGATTGGTAGGTAATGAATAGTATTCCAAGTTTTCCAAGGAATTTCGAGGCGCCGTAACATCTAAAGACAGATTCCTAATTTTCGGCCCCTTCAACTTATGTATGTGTGAAAAATGTCTAGAAAATGCAAATATATTTTAGACTCTTTTTAATTTGTATCTAATGCGATGCATTGCCAATGTGACGGTCGAATGTCACTTAAAGGTATTCGATAATCCGAACAGTTTAAAAATTTGGCTTGATGCCTCCTGGTCTCGGTACAGCCTTCAGCTTCTTATCCCGCTGGTACGCTTTCGAGCCCTTTCTCACTAACCAGCTTTTATGGGAAAAAGGTCCATTTTTATCAATCTCCTGGCTACTGTTCTTTTTTTTTTTTTTTTTTTTTTTTTTTTTTTTTTTTTTTTGTTTTTTTTTTTTTTTTTTTTAGTTTTTTTTTTTTTTTTTTTTTTTTTTTTTTTTTTTTGTTTTTTTTTTTTTTTTTTTTTTTTTTTTTTTTTTTTTTTATTTTTTTTTTGTGTTTTTTTTTTTTTTTTTTTTTTTTTTGTTTTTTTTGTGTTTTTGTTTTTTTTGTTTTTTTTTTTTTTTTTTTTTTTTTTTTTTTTTTTTTTTTTTTTTTTTTTTTTTTTTGTTTTTTTTTTGAGGCTTGAAAATAGATTTTTCCCGAGATGCCAAGTTCCTCCTTGACAGTAACTGCACCCTCATAGGTCAAGTTTGTGTCTGCCAGAAACCGCAGGCGGGCGGAGGATGCGCTAAATAAGGCAAGATGAAAGTATTAATTATGCTTATGGCTGATCTCTTCGGGCTGCGTCCGCAGCCTACGTTCTTTAGTCTTAGAGTTACCTATGTGGAGCTAAAAATTTTATTAGAATTTTCAAGATAAAAGAATTTGGTGAGCGTACCCTTTCGAAAAATATCTCTCCGATTCGAATTCCAGACTAAAACAAACACGGACATCCGTGCAAGGCCCTAAAAAAAGCTCCTGCACAGAATGATGTAACAAACAAGTTAAATAATAACCAGAAAATGTAATAATAATGTCAATGCTCCAATGTCCATATTACACCCAGAATTGTGCAAAAAAGTAAAGTGGCCGGGCCCACGACAACAACCGATTTCTAATCCTAAATGGCGCAAGTGATTTTTGAACTGGGATATACTGTTCCTTGTAATCTTTATATTCTTTCATCTTCTTTCTTCAATCTTTCTCGTTCTGTCTTTTCTCTCTTCTTACGAACTTCTCGGGCGTCCACCGGGTTGGCTGGATATCCAAAAAAGAAACTCATCCCTAAAGAGGCGGTATTTCTTTTCTATTATGGATATTTAAATCATCCTAGATTTGGGCTCTTCAAATAAAGGAGAATAATCCTTTAAGGTATGTCCTCTTTCTTTTGGAGATTCTAAATTAGATGTGATATCCCACTTTTCAAAATCACTTTCCAAATTTTTTGACTTTTCAAATAGCATTTACATTACATTACATTTCACATGAAATAGAAGAAAATCTAGCCACCTCAAGGTTTTCCTAAGCATTTATAAATAAAAAAACATCCCACCGCAGTTATATATTTACATTTTGAATAAATCCACCAACCACTTGGCTACACGCTCTTTTTTATTTGGGGCTGAAGCAGCCGTGAGCACAGTGTGCATTTATAAAGTTACTTGATTAAGCCCGCCTTGTTCTTTTTTCTACCCTGCTATGAGTGGTGGCCCACTGCAAAAAATTCTGGTTACAACGCTGTTCGCTCCTAACCATGGGTAATGCATTAATCGTCAATCGAAATCACATACAGCAGACGTGCAATAGAAGTTACAGTAACCAGCGAATACACAAACATTTAACACCAACATGCAGTGAAAACGCCGTGAGAAAGCCGTCCACAATGCAGTAAGGGAAATAAACATCGGCCTAACCTGAGAACGTAGGAGTCGGGGTTGCTCCCATTGCAAGGCACAATCCTAATGTGTGTAGTTAAAGCTGTGAGGTTCGGTTATATATCCGGTAGGGTCAATTATTGGCTAAAGTTTTTAATGTGATTGAATTTTATTTTAAAATATTTGACTAATCCTAGCGTGAAGTTTGTCAAGCTAAGTTTCTCTATGTTATATATTGTCTTATCATAAATGTGCGTGCATCCTATAGTCTTAAATTTTCTGAAGGATGCTTCAGTCTTAATTTTTGTTCCTTAAGTGTCACGTATGTGTAGTATAGGGGTAAATTGTTTATTTATTACGTAACCCTTAGCGCATTCGTGATCGCGGTTGTGTTAAAGGGGTTTAGGATCTAAAGTAAAATAAAAGTAAAACTTAATATAAATTATAGTTACTATTGGGGACCTAAAATGGAGAAGGGTTTACGCAAACCAATATCAAGAAGCCCTCTAAAAGTTTTCTAAGTTTAGAATACTCACAGTCACCGGGGGCTATGACCCGGTGGTTCCGCCCGTAGCACTCTACCCGGTTTAGATAGAGGTGACTGATTGTCATTAGCTCCTTATACTGTTTGTCCACTCGCATCAGTATCGTTCCGTAGTTTCATGCAATAGTAATGAAAGAAAATAAGGAAAAGATATAGATTAAGAGCACATTTAATATTAATTAACTAAAATAATTAGAAGTTTTACTAAAAATAAAGTGTACCTTGGTCTTCGGGCCTTGAAACACTGGTTCATTGCTTGGCTTTTTAAACCTTTCACTTTTTTGAACACATTTCATATTTATTTTGAAGCATAAGAAAGTGGAAAGAAGAGAGGGGGTAGAAAAGAAAGAGAACTTTTACTCTTCTTAAAATTTTTACTTTCCAAAATCATTCAAACCCTTTTATTCTCAAAAATCTACACAACCCTTCTCCAAAACTCTCACACTTTCACTTTTGAATTCATATTATATACTTTTTCAATTTTTATTTCCGACGCGAGAGAAAGAAAAAAAAAAGAAGAGAGATAGGAGGAAAAGAAATCTTTTACTTTTCAACACATACACTTTTTACAAAAGACAAACACAATTTCACTTTTCAAAATCAACACACGTTATCTTACTTTTTGATACATCTTTAAACTTATCATAAAAATACATACACTTCTAAAATTTCACACTCCACATTTTTTTCACTACAAAAGTACCTTTCTACACATTTCAAAATTTAACACATACCATTTACTATTATAAATCACTTATTTTTATCTTTGAACATATATTTGAGCTCCACTTTTCAAATCCCTACAAGTTTCATTTTTCAACCTTTACAAATCTCAAACTTTTAAAAATCCCTACACATTCTAATGTATACTTTTAAATATTTCATCTCACAAAACACACAAATTTTACTTCCCAAAACTTCTCAAAGACAACTTACTCCTCCTCCAACCCAAAACATTTAATTTTTTTCATATGAACATTCCATACATTTTCCAACATTCACACTCCATATTCTTTACTACAAAATATCTTTCCCATATACACTCCATTCTCACAATCCAACCTTTCCTTTTCACCTATCCATTTTTCACATTGTTTCCTCAAAACGCAGACATAAACACCTTTCCTCACAATACCCTTCATTCAACAAACTATTTTTTTCAACATACAAAACTTTTCTCTAGAACACACACCATTTCCCTTCAAAATCATATACTTTACCTTTCATCTTCCAAAGAACAATTCTTCAAAACCTATAACTTTATAGCAAGAAACGAACCATAGAATTTAAACAGGAATGATGCAATCATAAAAAACAAAAAAAAAAAAAACATTCTTATAACCCACCCAAACACCATTTTCATCTACTTTTTTTACTCAACAATTGTAAAAGTGTTATTAAAGAAAGAGGAGTTGGAAAACTTCATTTCTTTTACTACTTAGGAAATTTCCAACATTAAACTTAGCAACCCTTGCATTTTGAAACTATGAAACTCAAAATTTGAATCCAATAGAAATATATTTGTCTAAGAAAATATTCTTATGATAATTTTTAACGGGAATATCAACAGAAAATCTGAGATAAATATCTCTCTAAACGTTAAATACATTTTTCTCTAAATCATCAGGCATATGAAATTGTAAAATTGAGAAGTGACAAAACTTAACTATCATAAAGAAAAATCCACTAATGTCAACATCGTAAAGAGCAAAGAAACCATAATAGCCCATAATATAAAATACGATAAGTTTCTATCAAATAGAATTTTGCATTTCCATATTCATAGAGAGAAGTCTGTAAAAATAAAACTCATGTCCTTGTGAAGGATTTTGCATTCACTATTGATTCAAAAATAATCTTTTATCAAAGAGAAAAATGCTTTTAATGCAAGAAAACCATTGATGTAAAGTTATTCTACCATTTCAAAATACTTCAACATATTAAATCTCTACTCTTTTCTTCAAGATTATAAAATAAAATTTTAGGTACGAAATCGACATTAACATTTCCTCTTTTAGATAATCACTTCCTATAGCATTCATTTCCCTAATCAATAAGAAGAGAATAAATGAGATGTAGAAGAAATTACCTAAAATCAAAGAGGCTGCTTGTATCGGGTTGGAAGATCGGCCAAGAAGAGGGAGATGGAGCTGCTTAGAGGCCTTCTCACACGAGCAAGGGAGAGACCGAGCAGAGAAATTTGTCTCTTGCGAATGAGAGAGAGAATGGGGTTGTTCGGTTGAGAGAGTGGGCGGGATGTGTAATACAAAGGAGGGCTGGACGTATACTCCTTAGAAAGAGGGCTGGATGCGAACTGCAGGGAGATGAGGGGCTGGACGTGAACTGCAGGGAAAATAAAGGGCTGAATGTGAACTATCTATCAGGAGGGAGGCTTGAACGTGTCATGTATGAAAGGAGGAGGCTTGGACGTTTTTTTTGGGTTGAGGGAGAGGGAGAGTGGGTAGTTATGGTTGAGGGAGAGGGGGAGTGGGTGGTTATGGGTTGTTGCTGAACCCTTTGACCGTGGACCGTTCATGGTGGTCATTGAAGGCCTTAATGATTTCTGGAATTTCGGTGTATCTTGGCCTCATTGGATTCGTCTCGTCGAAGCCTTCGATTCGAGTATAAGCTCGTCAAAATCGGAGACCATTTGGTAACACAATTTGCGGTTTGAACCTTCCAACAGCGCATTTGAGCCCTTGATTTGGTCTCATTTGGGCTCGGATTGGGTTGATCTTGGTGTCGTTGGTTTGTATTCCTGGACGCTCAGTTCGACTATAAGTTTGCTGAAATCTGGAGTTGGGATGGTCTCCGATATAATTTTTGAAAGTTTCCAAACTTATATTTTGCATCGAGATTCATGCCCGATAAGATAATTTTTGACCGACGTATCTCAATTATTATTTATATATACTTGTGGACGAGTCAAACGGGGT
>NW_021319486.1:1943909-2000509 GCF_001605985.2 Dendrobium catenatum
ACATATTAAACCCTGTACCATAAAACTCCTAAAACCAACTGAGACTTTGATGAACCATGGTTGACAAAGAAGCCATTAAACCTTAAAAATCCCAAATTAAACTTTTGAATAAACCCTTTATATCTCAACCTTGCCACAACCAAAAGATAACTTCAAAGAACTTTCAAGCATCATTTATAGTAGATTGGACCTTAACTAAAGCCTTGGTTTGGCTTGGTTTACCAACTTAACCCAGGTTGACAAACCCTTAAAAGCTCAAAATGGTATTTCATTGTTGACCTCATTTTTGGTATGAGGTCACTAAGGCCCTTCCAAACTCCAGATTAATTCTAGACCCTAGGATCCACTCTAGACCTTAGATCCTTCCCTAGAGCCAGACCTTAGGGCCCACTCTAGAGGCCTAGGGTTCCCTTAGATCCTAGATCTAAAACCCTTTAGATCTTAGGCTAATCTAGACTCAAATCAATTCCTACCTTTGATCCAATTTACATGATCAAATCGAAAACTTCATTCAACTCAAACTCCAATTAATTCAAAATTTCAAAAACAATCCAATCTTTGATTCAATCCACTTGAGAATCCAAAATTTAACTTAGACTTTGATTCTACCTTTGATCTAGCTTTGACCCAATCCATTCATTAACAATCACCACATGATTGTAAATGATTTGGATACCCCAATATTGATCATTCAAACTTGAAATCCTATTCCAAATCCAGAAATCCAAACTCAAATCCAAAGTCCTAAGGTCTTGTCCTAAAGACCCTTTTTAAAGAATTTTCAAACATTTCAAAACCCAGTCAAATGGCTCTGATTCAGGGTCTATCACTTGCAAAGTGATAAGACAGTGTCTCTAGAGGTTACCCTCCAATTTGAGCCTATTCTGAGGTCTCTAAACCCAGAATCTGAATTAAAATTCAAGCTGTAAAACCTTCAAAATATTACAGCCTATGCCACTGAACCTAACCCCTTTGAGATTTTGATCTTGGAGCCTTTATCAAAGCCTCCAACCAACTTCCAGACTTTGATTTTAACCCACTGAACAGTAAACTGCATTTTTTCAGATCCATTTTTGACCCTAGTTGACCAATAGGTCAAAATTGACGAAAAATACCCTTATGGGATTTCAAATGGCCATTTCAAATCAAATCAATTCCAAACTCTTTGAAACCACTTCCAATGAATTTTAAATGTTAAACTCAACTTGTTAACTCAAACCCAGACCCTGGTCAACCTGGTTGACCAAGTCAACCAAGTTTGACCCATGGACCCATACACCCTTCCTCTTTCAAATTTTTGAATCAAGTCCATTCCAAGTCCTTTGAATGTATGGGATAACCTCTTGGGTACCCAAGAGACCCCTCTTGGTGACCCAAGCCTTGGGCTCACTTGGGTTAGCCATATGGCTGACCCAAGTGAAAGAAGAGGCCTCCCTTGAGCCATCTTTTGATCTTAACCAATTTGAATCCAAATCAAGGTGCTATTGATTCCATTAACCCCATTACACCTTCCTTGATCAGCCCAACCCTTGGGCTCACTTGTGTCAAGAGTTAAGCTAGCCCAAAGTGCCCAAAAGCACTTGGGATTGAGCCAACTCTCAACCTAAGCCCAATTTAACTCAACCAACACCTCCCATAGGTGGCCCTAGGTTCAGTACATCTCCTCCAGCCAGCCCATGCCTTGGGCTAGCTTGGGTCAAGAGTTAGGCTAACCCAAAGTAGCCAAAAACACTTGGACCCGGCCATCTCCCAGCCCAGATCAAATTGGACCCAATTGCACTTACATTGGGTGCACCGACCCAGATCCGCTTTCCCACCTCAAGCCCAGAGTCTGGCCTAACCTGGGTAGCCCAAAATCTACCCGAACCGAGCAGGTTTGGATCAACCTGAAGCATCTTTCAACCCAGATCAAATTGGACCCAATTGCCACTTGCATTGGTTGCACCAGACCCAGACCTAACCTCCCATACCAAGCCCAAGGTCTGGCCTGGCTCGATCGAGCTCAATTTGACTCGAACCGATCAGGTTTTAGGTCCAACCCAGTCACTAGTTTGAATCCAGGCCTCCCCAGGCCAAATGACTTCACCCTTGGTCCAGCATGTCCCCATCGTCTCCCCCGTCAACCCGACCCTGGCCATGGCCGGCGGCAGTCGGAGCCAATGGAATTTAATTCTGGTTCCCCCCAGACAATCCCTGCTCAAGCGCTGCCCACCGTTTGATCTCCATGATCCCTCTGGACGTCGCCATCTCCACCTGATAGCGATCCGAGGCTTCCCTAGTTTCAATCCCGGCCGTCCAAGACTCCCGAAGGGTGGCGAATACCCCTGAAGCTCGCCAGACCTCATGAGGCATGGCATTCGCTCTCGTTCGATCCCCCAGAGCTCCTTCAAAACTCCCGAAAGCTTCCTTCGAGCCTAGAGATCGATCCCTCCTTCCGTTCGAGCAAGCGCCGTGAAAGCCTTGGACATCCCACTCGAAGTCGCACCTCCGGCCTCCTCTGGACACCGACGCCTAAAGGGAAAACTGTTCGCACCATCCCCTGAACTTCCTGATAGAGAGGCTCCATTCATTGAGGCCTTCTCTGCCGTAATCTCTCATCCCGAGCGCCTTAGCTAGGTAGTTTGGTCAAGTGTGAAGGAAACCTTCACCCCAACGGATCTCCACCGTTGGATTGGAAGTTTCCACCGTCCTGATCCCACCTGTAAAATTTCATCAGAGTTCGCTGCGGGATCGCCCGGAATCAAGCCGGAGAAGCTCTGTGTCTCGGATACGAGCGGGATGTTGAAGAGAAATCCCAGCCGTTGATCTTGATCAACGGCTCGGATTAGATCCCATGGTATCGAAGCGCCTTCGATCCCAGCCTTCGATCCGCCATCCGACGGCTGTGGCTATCCGACCGTTAACGGTTAGCACCAATCATTGCCTGGCGAATTCAGCGCGGCGCCGCGTGGTAACGGCTGCTATTAATATAATTGCCGATTTAATAAATCCAAAAATTCAAGGGAACATCAAAAAATTCATACTCCCTGCACACTTGTCAAAATTAGGTGTCTTAGGCTCATTGGAAAGGTCTCAGGGAGCTCTACAAAAGCCATATGGTTCCAGACCCTGGTTAGGTCAGTCTTAGGTTTAATTTTCAATTTGAGTATTTTATGAATTTCTTTAATTACTTTTTAAATGCATGTCCACCAAGTCTGGAATTTTGGGGGATTAAAATTGGACATATTCCTGACATGCCCAATTTTATCTCCCCATTTAAGTTGTTCAAGGGTATTTTCCCTAATTTTTAAGTTAAGGGTCATGTTTGACCCTTAAATTCAAAAAGGGGATATAGACCTATCCAATTGGTATTAGGGTGTGATTTTTTTGGTGTGTTGATGATGTGTAGGATGAGGAGTGTAGATCCACTAATTTTTCCCCCAATCCAAGCATAGGTAGACCCCCATAGTGATTTGAAGTAACTTAGAGCTCACCTTGGGTGGTTTAGGTTGACCACCTAGGATGTGCTCCATTTGAGCTCAAATTTGGCGGGTTTAGTCCTGAGGGTCAGGTGATCCTATGGCCCAAATTTCATCAAATTTGAAATTCATTTGGTTCCCCAACTAGGAGCCCCAAAAATCCTTCTTAGAAATGGCCTGTTAACCCTAATCAATTGATAATGAACTTTTCTTAACTCTTAAAATCCAATAAAATGTCCTTAATTGTCCTTAATTGACCCCTTAACCAATAAGAATTGAAACCCTCTCAAATTGATCTTTAGACTTGTCTTAGCTTGGTCCTTAGGTAATTAGGGTCTAACTAACTGTAATTAAATCTTAAAAAATCCCACAAAGGGTTTTAAAACACTTGTTGATCTGTCCTTGGGTCATTTATGACCTTTGTAATTGATCCCAAGTAGTTTAGTGCTCATTTGGGTCAAATCCTTAAGTAGATCCCATAGTTGTAGTAATTTGATACTCCCTATGAATGTGTAAAATTCCTAAAATTCATGTTAATTAAAGAGGATCTTGATTAATCAACTTAGCAGATAGTTGAATTCAATTAGGTTCTATCACTTCCTAGAAACATCAAACCTCCATAATCTAGCCAAAACCAAGGATTCAACATCTTAGGTGACCTTAGGTCAGAACGGGCCAGAACTTCTAAAAATCATAACTTCCCATAGGAAACTCCAGATTGAGTGTGCCACATGTTTGGTTAATCGGAGTCATTGAAATCGAATTCAATTTGAGTTAATTTGATTTGATTTTGATTTGATTGGTGAGTTGATTTTGAGCTCAATGATATATCAATTTCATTAAAAATAAATTAGATTGAGGTGATCGACATCAACGAATCATAAATCGAGCTTGATTTGAGTTCGTTTGGAGTTGAATTAAAATTGGATTGAATTGATTTTGATTCGAGTTGAATGATAGGTCTGAGTCGATGCTATGTCAGTGGGCATCCACCTAAGAGATAACCTATGGGCGACGTCTATGCTAGGTTACGAAGACCTAGGCGCTAGAGTTGAATTCTAGGGAAATTAGCCTCGAATAATGAGGTCAACAGTTGATAGCCTTTTAGCAATTTTATTTTTACATATTTATCATTATTATAATTTCTTTCTAATCCATTGTGCTTATTTTTCTTGTACAAGGAATGTTTCATTGGTAGAGACTCAATGACCTTCCTCTAAGCAAGCCCAGTGAGGCCGCCATCTGGGAGTCTATTGATAGGCAGGACTCTCCACCTCGAATAATGAGGTCAACAGTTGATAGCCTTTTAGCAATTTTATTTTTACATATTTATCATTATTATAATTTCTTTCTAATCCATTGTGCTTATTTTTCTTGTACAAGGAATGTTTCATTGGTAGAGACTCAATGACCTTCCTCTAAGCAAGCCCAGTGAGGCCGCCATCTGGGAGTCTATTGATAGGCAGGACTCTCAAAGTAGTGCTCATATCTGTGATAGACTGGAGCATAACTAGAATATGTTACAGGGATAACTTTCATAGCTTCTTTTCCCACTCTTCCCTATTTTGTTTGAGGACCCCGACAGGTGGGTTACCAATCTGAGAATATAATGCGAGAGTACCACCCACTCGAGAGTTTAGTCTCCTAGGTTGGTTGGGGTACTTTTGATGTTTTAGTACCTATCGCATACATAGTTGAGCCAATTGGGTAGTCCAGCCTTCTTAGTGATCATCAGTTATAACCATCTCCTTTAGAGTGGCTGAAGGACTCAGTAATTGGACAAGTACAAAGCTCAATTAACAGGTATGTTTATTGGGCCCGATATATACTTCAGGCGTATAGGGGCATGCTGTATGAGGATGGGATTTACGAGGCTGTCTATGCCTCTTTATTTGACTGTTGGAACCTCCCTACTTCCTTGGCTCATGATTTAGTCAAGTTTTGGGATGCTGGTTATAGTACCTTTTCTGTTGGCATAGAGGAGCTTATGCTTACACTTTCAGACTTATAGATAGTCTCTAGGCTACCCATTTTTTGGTACCATCTTAAGGAGTACGTGCCCCCTGATGAGTAGCTTTTTCACCAGGTTTCCTTAATAGAAGGGGACAAGAGAGATAGACTACTACTGCCAGATGTTTTCCCCAGGTTTCTACAGTACTACTATCAGACTTACAGGTCAACATAGAATTTATTGATGAATTCTCGAGTCACCATACCACCAGGTGTCTGGATACGTAGTCTCCTTCAGGAGAGGTACTTTTCCTCTACCACGATGTCAGTGCACAACCACTTTGGCCATGGTTTGTAGTGTGGGACTCCATTGTCAGAGGAGACTGTCGAGCCTTCTTCTCCAGTTGGTTACACTTCTTCTTGGTTAACAGATGTTGATGAGCACTTACTATTTGTAGGATTTTTGGTATTTTGGCACAGCACTTTTGTACTTCCACTCAGGATAGGGTCTCTGAGGTGTAATGCTCTTTTAAAAGCTAGTTAGTTATCGGTAGGATAGAGTCTCGCTTTAGCTCTTGCCATTTTTGTTAGAGTGTACAGGATCCTACGGACCATTTTTTAGGCTAGTTCGCTAAAGGTATAAGATTTATTTCTACCATGATAGTACTTGTATGCTTGGGTTCACTTAAACATTCAGGACACTTCTTCATGTATAAAAAATCTAGCCTACTTCTTACAAACAGGATACCCCACAATTTTGCAACTACTCCAGGCTCTTCCATATTTGAATCAAAGAGGATCCACATCTTCTTGTTCGCTTTATAGTTGGTTTCAGACTAGTTTACTTTGGTTCACCAGTCATATGTTTTTGTTTATCACCTCACTAGAGAGGGAATGTTGTTATGGATGGGGTCGATCATAGAGGGAGATGTTCTTTACTATAAAGTAGATAGAGTTTACCCACTGCTGAGTACTTTATCAGTATATGGCCAAGCAAGTTGTGTTATAGAGCTGGTGCTTCAGTAACTTTAAAGGGCTACCAGCCCAACATGGTAGCTAGGCAGTTTGGGTTATACGATGCTGTAACCTATGACAAAAGGCCACTGGTTTGAGGAGTTATTAACACACATAACATGGATACTGTTCCTCTAGAGACCTTCCTCTATGCTGCAGCTTTGACTTATTTACACTTACAAAGGATAGAGATAGGTTCCAGCTTTTGGCCCAACCATTTGCTCATACAGGATTGAGTTATACATGGCCATCCTTGGTGCAACAATCATTTGGACCTACTTTGGAGCACAATGTAAGGAGATACAAGCACCAAGTATGGGAGCTTGGGGTTCTGAGGGGATATAGGTCACATCGAGGTCTTGTAGGTAGTAGATATACTTCTTACCCCTTTCTCCTTTCTTTTCTAGTAGCACTCAATTTAATATATTTACGATGATTTGATTCACTTTTTGGTGCAGGGATAGGTGATTTGGCTTGTAATGTTACTAAGGAAGTTGTTCCTTTTCCATCAAGAGCTCTAGATATGACACCTAAGCCATATTTCATAGAGGTTTCTTGTTCTTATTTCCGGTGGGATGGTACTCAACACGCTACTCCTTCTAGGAGGTCTATAGAATCTCATCCTTTTCACAGGAACCTTGGGGAGAGTAAATAGGAGACGAGGGTACAGCACACTAGGATCTTCCGACGACTTTGCTTTTTTTGTAGACCCCTAGGAGTCATTTTATCCAGGAGAGTCTTCTGGTACCAGTGCCACACCACTTACAGATTTCTTTGGGGGTCATCGTATATATTGCTGACCTTAGATCTGGTGCCTACAGAGTTCTCCTTCTTTCCATACCGCCACCTAACTAACTTTATTGACCCTCCTTTTTCCCTTCCAGTTACCCTACTGACTCTGTGGTTCCTTCCACAGGTATATTTTTATTAGAAGGCAATTTATTTTAAATACATTATTATATTTGTCATCATATTAATGTCCCCTATCTTTAAGGATAGTTATGAGCAGTGTTTCTTTAGCCACTAATTGATGTTAGTCATCGTAGCTTTAGCTTGAATTTAAAAAATTTTGGCTCTTTCTGTCCTAAGCATTATGCGAATGACTTGATGAATGATTTATAGACTTTGGATTCAGTTGATAGTACCAAATATATATAGTATCTAGACTTTTAACTACTTGAGAAAACTTCAATCTGAATTACTTGAGTTCATCAGATTAGGTGTGCTTGGATTTGATAGCTCTTCATCGTCTAGTTATTGAAACGAGATTTATCTACTGCAACATTTCTTATGACATGTTAAGTAAATAGAAATGTCATAGACCTTGCCATATCTGGCCTTGTTGGATTCAACCTCTTTCTCCCATTAAGGCTTCAAACTTGAGAAATAGGAAATGTGTTCCTTGACATTGAATCTATTGAAGTTGGTAGATTTAAAGTTGTCCTTTATTGTTGAAGACTTGGAGTATAGGTATATATGGTAGGTGCTCGGGACTCCTCCTTCCCACCATAACTCTAATTTTTTGATCATTTAGGAGATTCTTGTTAACTATGATTATTAGAACTTATTGAGTTAAATTAGCCTTCGTTCTTCTTACGGTCCTTATTGACAGGTTGCCAAAGTGGGGGTTCTGCTACTAGAAATTTCTTCTAGCATAATGAGCAGATAGTGCTTCCTACGATCTAGCCATATTTGAGAGTGTTGGATCCGATCTTTTATACTCATTCAAACATTTAACTTCAGACTATTGGAAGACTTCAAGCTTTTTCAGCTCAATTTATTGTAGTGTACAATCATAAAGATCTCTTTTCTTTTTTTTTTGAAATCTTGGTACATTAGAAGGAATGGTGTTCCAAACTTCAAGAAAATCACACACATATACATTAATAGTAGAAATTGCCACATGCTGATTTGAGGAGATATTTATAGTTGATGATTTAAATATTAATTTGGGAATTTTGGCACATTGAGCATTGTATACCTGAATAAATATTTAAAATACCCCTATCTACCAAGGAGATTTCAAAATGAAATAGATTTAACTTTTAAAGTTTTAAATATTTATTCAGTGATCTCGACACGCGACGTGATGT
This sequence comes from Dendrobium catenatum, assembly GCF_001605985.2. Taxonomy (NCBI): domain Eukaryota; kingdom Viridiplantae; phylum Streptophyta; class Magnoliopsida; order Asparagales; family Orchidaceae; genus Dendrobium; species Dendrobium catenatum. Next base: position 1,952,425 of record NW_021319486.1, read on the forward strand.
CAACCTGAATAAATATTTAAAATGCCCAGCCTTATCGAGAGATTTCAAAATAAAATAAATTTAACCTTTCAGAGTTTTAAATATTTATTTGGGTATCTCATAATGCAACATAATGTCGACCCGAATAAATATTTAAAATTCCCCAATTATTTTTTGAAAAGAATTCTTATATTACAAGAGAATTTTGAAACATATGTCATACATATGCTAGCAGACACAAGTGAAATACCCAATAAAAATTTAAATACATGTTTATTCCTTTGCATCATACTTCCTCAAGTACCAATTATTAATTTGAGGTATGGGCCTCTGACCATCAAAGTCGATCAAATTATAAGCTCCTCCTAGGTATACATTCTCAATGACGAATGGGCCTTCCTTGTTAGACACCAATTTTCCACCAATTTTTTAGTGTGGGGTGATTAAACTTCTCAGCACTAGGACCAATTCCCCTTCATGAAATGGTCGATGCTGTACCATTCAATCAAATGATTAATCATCCTTATCCAATAGATTTCCAAGTTCTCCTGAGCTTATAGTCTGACTTCATTGAGTATGTTAAGTTCTTCAGTTCTCAATCGTGCATTTTACTCCTAAGTCAGATCGTACTGAATAACTATATAGAGTGATGGCAGCTCGATTTTCAATGGCAATATAGCTTTAACCCTAAACACCAGTGAGTAGGGAGTGGCTTTGGTTAGTGTCTTGTAAGTAGTATGATACTCCTATAGTGCCTTCGCCATTTTTTTGTGCCACTCTAATTTATTCTTGGTGAGGATCTTTTTTAACAATTTCGCCATCATTTTATTGAAGGCCTCTGCTAAGTCATTGGCCCTTGGATTGTATATTGATGAGTATCACCAATCTATATTGTCTCTTGACAAACTTGTAGATTTTAGAGCTCTTTAATATTATGCCATTATCTGAGACCACATTATATGGTACACTAATTCTATAGACCACATTATGGGTGAAAACGTTAAAAATATGCTCGGACGTGGCCTCTTTGAAGGGAGCTGCTTTAGGCCTCTTTGAAGGGAGCTGCTTTAGCCCACTTAGAAAAGTAGTTAGTTGCTCCCAATATGAAGTAGTGTCCAATGGATGATGGTAGATATATCCGACCAATTATATTTATGCCCCAACATTCAAACAACCATGATGCTACTATCGAGTGTAGTGGATTTGGAAGCTAATAAACAACATCATCATGAATCTGACACTCATTGCACCTCTTAGCATGTTCAATGTAATCCATCACTATTGCTGGCCAATAATAACCCATCTTCTTAGTTTTAGTGGCCATTTTAAGACATGACTGATATGCACCATAAATTCTTTCATGGACTTCTAATATTACTTTATCAGCTTTCTTTGTCCCTAGGCTCTTAGCCACATCTGATCAGAAGTCCATCGATACAACGTGTCATTTATAAATACATATCATAATGCCCTTTTTTGGATTTGTACGGCTTTAGATTTTTTTTTTCGGGAGTTTGTTTTCTTTGAAGTAGTCAATGAATGACTGACTATAATCATTTTCTACTTCAATACCTAAATAATGCCACCACAATTCTAAAGCTTGGATAGCTTTAGGTCTTTTGGCCACATGATATCCTTATGGATAATTTTTTATAATGATATGATAGAGAGGCTAAGGGTCAACAAGAATTATATCCTACCGGCCCAGATCAGGTACCTCTTTAGCCATAAGGAATTATAACAAAGCAGGCTCCAAGACTCAATTGTTGTAAACTCTGATGAATATAGGCTTTTCCTCATCGGTATTTGCCATTTTGTTGGTCAATTTAGCTAAGCAATCTGCTTTGGCATTCTGTCCTCAAGGAACTCTAGCTATTTTAACATTTAGCACTTTTTTTAGGAGCTTAAGGGTTCGTCGATGGTAATGGCCTAACTCAAGCTTGAAAATCTTGTAAACATCAAAGACTTGGATTATTATAAGTTGAGAGTAGCAGAAGATTCAAAGATTTTGAATTCTCCATCGATTGCAATCTCCAATCTTACTGTTAGAGCCTCATATTCGACTTTATTATTGGTATTAAGTTCAGTTAAACTGAATAAAAATCTCATTATGCTTCCTCTAGGTGCAATGAGGCTGATACCATCTTGAGCCCTAGCAAGATTTGGAGGTCAGACATGCTTTATCGATAATACTCCATTGAGGTATACCTCCCAAAATATTGGTTTTTCATTTTTCTTGATATGCATGATTTGCTTATCAGGCAAATCATTATTGAGTGGAGAGTCTACTTTGATTGGATGTGTGGTAAGAAAATCTACCAATGCTTATACCTTTATTTCCTTTTATGTCATGCACGTGATATCAAATTATAGTAATAATACTGTCCACCTAGCTAAGCGACCTGTCAACGTTGGTCTCATCATATGAACTCAAGCAGATCGATCTTTCATATTAAGATGATCTTGTATGAAAGTATATAGTGGCGAAGTTTTTGGACTACAAAAATAAATGCCAGATAATGCTTCTCAATTGGGAAATACCATACTTCTACTCCGATCAATCTTCAATTGATATAATAGAGTATATTTTCCTTAAATTCTTTATTATGTTGGGCTAGCAGTGCTCTGAGGGACTCTTCTAGTACTACTATATATAGTATAAGAGGCTTCCCCAGAATTGGTGCTACGAGAATGGGAGGATTCAACAGATATCTTTTAATACTATCGAATGCTTCCTGGCATTCTGCATCCCATTTGAACCGAATATCTTTCTTCATCAATTTTAAGAATGGTTGGCACCTACCCGACATATTTGATATGAATCACTGAATGAAAGCTAGTTTTCCTTGCAAAGAGCGAAGCTGTTAGAGATTTCTAGGAGACGACATCTCTATAATTACTTTAATTTTGTTGGTGCTGATCTCGATTCCTCGATGATGAATAATGTACCCTAATAATTTACTAGAGGAGACCCCAAAAGCACCTTTGAGAAGGTCATCTTCAGATCAAACTTTCTAATTCTCTCAAATATGATTCTCAGATCACTTAGGTGATATTTTCAGTCCATGCTCTTGATAACAAGGTCGTCCATATAACACTCATCCTTTTTATGAATTAGCTCATGAAATATATATGTCATTGTTATTGATAGGTGGCACCAGTATTCTTCAGGCCGAAGGGCATAACTGTGTAGTAAAAAATACCGATGATAGTTCTGAATGATGTATGCTTTATTACGACTTATTTTTCAAATTTATGTTTTTATATCATGTGAGTTTTTGATGATACTAAAATATTATTATGTTGATTAATATTTCTCCTAACACATTAGAAAAGTCTTATTTATGTGTACCAACGTTTCAGGGAAATCATACTCCAGACTATCAAAGACTTCAAGACATATTAGATTAGGGTTTCTTATAATTGAAGTCTTTTCTTTTTCTCTTTTTCTTGAGTATGAGAGAGTGTGATTATAATTGGGTAACCATGCACACACACATTGGGGGAGTAAGTCAAAACTTGTAGTTTTAAAACTAATTATACTAGACAATTTGAACTGAGTGTTCCTTAAGAATTAAGTTATTTGAATCATGCCTAAGAATTTTTTTCTTAGAATTGTTCATATCATACGAAGTTGGATTTGTATAGATGACATCAATAGTACAAAATGGATACATACCAGTTCATCCCAAACAAACTCACCATTTTGTAAATTGATCGTACTATACAAAATTAGTTTCAAATAGATGACATCCAGAGTACGAAATAGGTGTGTACCAGTTCATCCATATAAACATGTAATTTTTTTTAACTATTTATACAACACGAAATTAGTTTTGTACAGATGACATCCATAGTACAAAATGGACTCATCCATTTTTGTACCATATGAAGCATGATTTGACTTAACCAGTTTGTACTGTATTATATAGGGTTCATACGTACAATGATAAGAGTACAAAACGGGTTCTTACATTATTGTATTGGATGAATCTATTCATTTTTTGAACTAGTCGTACAATATAATGTCAATTCGTATATACGACTGCTAGAGTATGAAATTAAATTTTTACAAGATCGTATAAGGATTTTTTTGAACTGTTTATACATATAAAGTATGATTGTATTGTACTATCTAAGATGATCAAATTGAAATTTTCAATGTTTTAGAAGGTTTTTCTTGTCTTTTATATTTAAGAGTCCTAAAAACTAACTAAAAAAACTCCTAATATAAATTTCTTTTGAGAGTGCACTTAGGGAGTGTTTGAGAGAGTGTCTTATGATTGGAGAGTGAGAGATCTATTAAGAAGGATTTATGAGGGGGTTCACAAGGATGCCCAATAGTAAGGATCTCTTGCTTGTTCTTCAAAAAAATTCCCTACTTTCTTGAAGACTCTTGAAAGAAGATTTTTGAAGGAGATCTGGTACTCTGCTGACACCAAGAGGGTGTAAATGGATGTCGGTACTCTGCCAACATCAAGAGGGTATGAAAGATGTCGGTAGTCTAACGACACCAGGAGGGTGTGAAAGAATGCTGGTATTATGTCGACAATAAGAGGGAGTAAAAGGATGCTGTTACTCTACTGACACCTGGAGGGTGCGAAAGGATGTGAGTTCTCTATCGTTACAAGGAGGGTAAGAAATGATGATGGTACTCTACAAAATTGGAGATTGGTGAAGGAGATGTTAATTATAAAGGCTTCTCTGCCTTCCTGTTGGAGCAAAAAGAAAGTCGCTTTGATATAATGCAGTATATGAAGAGGGAATTTTAAGGGAGTGGACGTAGGTCTAGTTGGATCGAACCTCTATAAAAATTTTATGTTTTTTTCTGTCTTTACTTTTTACTATTTTTATTTTCTACTAGTTTTAATTTTTTGGTTAAAAAATAATTTTGAAAAAATTTGTCGTTATAATTAAATCTAAATCAGTTTTCTATTTTACCAAGAGGATTTTTAAATTACCAATTCACCCCCTCTTGATTATCATTGGAAAAAATCTTTAGGTCAATAATTTATTCAAACTTTTAAATGCTATAAGAGCCAATTTTTAAAAATTAAGGTTTAGATAAATTTTTAAAAATGATTATGTCTACTTTTGGAAACTGTAACACACTAAAAGGATATTCGATCACTAGACCACCATTATTTGATAACATCCCTTTTAATTTTTTTTAAAATACGTATGTTTACTTTTCTTTAATTGCTTGACTATCACATGTGGATTTTAGTACATGAAGGATACACTAACTAAATAGACTTGTAAATGACATTATAATTGAAACACCATTTACTAACTTGACATTAGAAGAAATATTTTTAGCTCAATTAAATGCTAAATATTTATATATTTTTTCTATGCACTGAAATCTAAGGACTATATACGTGTCTCAACCTATAAAATTAGAAAAAAAAAATGGGATAGACTTTGCATTACATATGAAATAACTAATGAGATAAAATAATCTAGATTGAATATTCTACTACACAATTATGAACTATTTTGCATGAAATCAAATGAATCAATATCTAACATGTATACTCGTTTCACATAAATAGTCACCTCATTGCATGCTTTAGGTAGGAAACTAATGAATTTTGAAAAAGTAAATAAAATTCTTCATTATTTATCAATTGCTTATAATGAAAAGATAACTGTAATAACTGAGTCAAAAGACTTAAATTTTTATTTTATTAATAATTTTCTTAGATCACTAATTTCTTACGAGGAAGTAGTGACTCAAAGACAGATTGATGCAGGTGATAAGTGGAAGGAGAAAAATATTGAATTAAAAGTGGATGACTTGAAAAGTGATCAGTCTTAGCCTAAGGATGAAGATGATATTGCCTTAATGACAAGGAAAATCATAAGTTTTCTTAAAAGAAAGCAAAATAGACATCAATACTTAAATAAAGGTAAGTTCCACAAAAATGCAAAAATATCTAATGAAGTAATTTGTTATGAATGCAGGAAGCCTAGACACATCAAATCTGATTGCCTCAATCTCAAGGCTAATCGTAGCAAGGAGAAAGTTGTGGAGAAAACTAATATAAGAAAGGGCAAGAAGAGGTTGCAAAGAGTATTTTGGGTGGAATTAGCTTCAGATTCCTAAAAAATAGAAGCAGAGGAGGAAGTTACGAACTTATATTTAATGGCCAACAAGCTTGATCAGTTAGATCAAGAGGAGGTATGTGACTTAAACTATAATGAGTTATTTAAAGTTTATGAGAAAATTAATACTGTTTATAGGAAACTTAAAAAGCTGCATACTAAGTTGAATTTAGAATTTTGAAATTTATAAAAAGAGCATGAAATCCTTAGGAATGATCATGCATTGATTAATAGCAACGATATAAAATTATTGGATGAGTTTGATGATTTGAACAAAATGCATTAACTATTGAAATCTTCACATATTGAACTTGAAAATAATTTTAAAATATTTATGGGTGAATTTGATCGTAGAGAACATTATTTTAATATTGATAATTCTATTTTAAAAAGTGCTAATTGTTACAAATCTGAATTTAGGGATTATAATTTTGATGATAGCAAATATTTCTGATGTCTCTATTTTTCAACTATTGTCCAACCTACTAATATTTCAGGTCTATAAGGTCAATTATAAATCAAGCTAGCTCAAGATTGGGTAGATTAGGACTAAGTCATTCTATAAGTGTACTTCAATTATTTTTACATTTTCTTGAGTCAAATATAACAAAATGAGTTCTAATGCTAAGTAACCTTGCACACACAATCAGATGGAAAAATTTTATCTATTTTAGAGTTTTTTTTTTGTTTTTGATCATATCGTTTGGGATGATCCAAAACAATTCTGGATGATTCGTTAAAAATATAAAACCTTATTAGGGCATCATGGTTAAGGTAACTGAATTAAGAAAATCATCCTAGATGATATGCTCAAATCAGAAAGAATCAGCTGCCAACTCTTTTAGGCATGTTATTATTTTCAGACATCATATAGGACATCATTCTGGATGATGCAATATAAATATGCCTAAATTAGTATGATGATTAAGGAAAGTAATTAAGGTTTGATTGATCGATCATATAGTCCTGGACGATCGCGGGATCATCCTGAATAATATGTTAAAAAACCTTAGTTTCTTCTTGAATTGTCTTGGAAGAGCAGGGTAATATTCTGGATGATATTTAACATTTTGAACTAATTGTATAAGGCGGTCCATAAATTTCATGGATGATTATTATTTTTTGTCCAAACATGTAAAGTTTTGCCAAACAGAGCGATGGTCTGGACGATATTTGACATTTTGAACTAATCATACATGATTATGTACCCATCATCTTGGACGATCAGAACAAACAAATCTTCTAATTGTCCAGCCTCCCCCATATCATCCTAGCTTATTGAGCTAAATTTGTACTAATCGTACATGAATATCCATCGACCATACTGGATGATCTTTGCCAGTTAATTTTTATTTAGGACAAAATTGAAGCCTTTCTATATAAGATCTCTAATTTACTCAAGATGAGATATTTTACTGTTGTCCTGACCTGAGAGAGCCAAGAAGAGAGGGAGAGCTTGGGAGAGAGAGAGAGGATCTTGAGAGGAGTTTATGAGGGTTTCAAAAAGGTTACTCCAAGTAAAGATTCAAGTCATCTTCTCCAGTCATCATCCTTGGTTCCTTGGAGGTTCTAGAGAGGTCTACTTTAATGATTGATTGAGGTTCTGTCTTCTTTAGGAGGAAGCAAAAGGAGTCAGGTTCTCTGCCTGCTTTAGGAGGAAGCAAAATGAGTTGGATTTTCTGCCTCATCGGGGTCGGTGGAAAGGAGTTTTGTATAAGCTTCTCTGCCTTGCTGTGGGAGCGAAAAGAGAGTCACTGAGTTTAGTACAATATCTGAAGGAGAGGCTCTGGGGAGTGGAAATATGTCAAGTTGATCGAACCACTATAAAATATGGTGTGTTCTTTCTTATTACATTTTTATATTTAATTTTTGCACTTTATTTTATGTGGGTAATTGTTTAGTTTAGATCATGATTTTTATTTGAGAATTATTAAAACACCAATTCACCCCCCCCCACCTCTCTTAGTTAGCCTCGGGCTAGTTTATATGGACTTAACATCCCTAATAAACTTTTAATAACTCATATTTTAAAGTTGAATTGAAAATTTTTAAGGAAAATAGGACACCTCCACACCTAAATAATTTTTTAATCCTAATCAGAAGCCTAAAATTTTAAAACCTAAAAAAAGACATTATAATTATCATAGAATGATAAATCTTTTTTCTAGAGTTAAATGCTTTTCTTGTGGAATAATTGGCCATATCTCTCACACTTATATTATTCAAAGTAGAAAACATCTAGTGTGGAGACCTAAGATATATAAAATAGAGTGTAACAAACGTGTATTTATATTATTTTTGCCAAGAGGAGAACCCAAACTTATTTGAGTTTTCAAGTCTAACATTTAATTATTTTGTAGAATCGCTCTCATACAAGACCACGTGAGAGTATTTGGTACCTGGAAAGTGGTGTTTGAAGCATATGATTGGAGATTCAACATAATTTATATCATTTGAGGCAAGGAATTGGGGCAAGGTTATACTAGGAGATAATACCCCAAGGAAAGTGGTAGGTAGAGATATGATTAACAACAAGAATAATTATTTCGTTGAAAATATCTTATTAGTAGAAAGCATAAAATATAAGTTATTGAGTATTAGTCAGCTATATGATAAAGATTATAGTATAATTTTTTTCCCACAAACTGCATTAAAAGCCAAAATAAAATTGATGTATTGCATGAAAATAAGATAAATAGCACCTACGTGCTTGATTTGAATTTTTTTAAATCTTATAATGCTTTTTTTCTCTCAATAATTACTAATGAATCTTGATTATGATATAGGAGACTTTGTCACACAAGCATGAAAAGTCTTAAGAAGATTACCCAAAAAGAGTTGGTTAGAGATATACCTAAACTAGACTTTACTAAGGATCACCTGTGTATTGCATGTCAATTAAAAAAATAGATGAAGTCCTCTTTTCATTCTATTAAGGATCTTAGAACTAGCAAATTATTGGAAGTCCTACACATTGATCTTTTTGGATCGGTTAGCAATGTAAGTCTAGGAGAAAAACTTTTTGGATTTGTAATAGTTGATGATTTTTTTAGATTCACTTGGGTTAAATTTTTATTTAATAAAAGTGAATCATTTAAGAAATTTTGAAGCTTTTTTACTTAGATTCAAAAGAAATTAGGGTGTAAGAGTTTTTCAGTTCAAAGTGATCATGGACGAGAATTAGAATATGAAAAATTTGAAGATTTTTATAAAGAATATGGAATTGATCATAATTTTTCAGCATGTAGAATCCCTCAGCAGAATAAGCTTGTCGAAAGAAAAAATAGAATATTAATAGAACCCGCTAGAACCATGTTAGCAAAATACTCACTTTCAAGATAATTTTTTGACTGAAGCAGTTAATACAGCTTATTATGTTTTTAATAGGGTGAATATTAGATCCAAATTAAACAAGGCTCCCTATGAATTTCTTAAGGGAAGAATACCTAATCTTTTAGATTTGTATGTTTTTTGATGCAAGGGATTTATTCATAATAATGTAAAACTCTAAAAAAATTTGATCCTAAATCTGATGAAAAAAGTTTTCTTGGATATTTTAGTATTGACAAATCCTATGAAGTTTTTTAATAAGAGAACTTTGATAGTTGAGGAGACCACATATTATTTTTGAAGAATATGATATTTTGAAAGAACCCAGGTTGGAAGAAAATCATTTTAAAAATATCTCCTAAGGAATAGAAAAGACAAATTTGGAATATAATGTTGGAACTAAAAACATTTTGCCTAGAGAATGGAAATTTACTATGAGTCATCCTAAGGAATTGATTTTAGGTGAAACTAATGAGGGTGTTAGGACAATACATGTACTTAACAAAGAAGTGAACCATTCTGCCTTTATATCAATGATTGAACCCACAAATATAAATTAAGCACTTTTAGATGAATTTTGAATTTTGGTCATGCAGGAAAAATTGAATCAATTTATTAGAAATGATGTTTGAGAATTAATTGAAAGGCCTAATGATCAAAATATTTTTGGAATTAAGTGGGTGCTAAAAAAATAAAATAAATGATTTAGGTGTTGTGATTAGAACTAAGACAAGATTGGTGGCTAGGGTGTATCATAAAATAGAATGGATTGATTTTCAAGACTATTTTTCCCTTGTAGTCAGACTTGATGTAATAAGAGTTTTGCTAGCCTTTGCCTATTTTAAATGTTTTAAATTTTATCAAATGGATATTAAGATTTCCTTTCTTAATAGTGTGATACAAGAGAAAATTTATGTTGAGCAACCTCCAGGTTTTAATGATTCTAAATTCCTAAAACATGTGTTTAAATTCAAAAGGGCATTGTATAGACTAAAACATGTACCTAGGGCTTGGTGTGTGAGGTTAAGCACTTTACTATTAGAGAGATCATTTATTAAAGAAAGTGTAGACACCACTCTCTTTTTTAAAAGGATAGAAGATGACATACTCATTATTCAAATATATATATTGATGATATCTTATTTGGATCTACAAATAAAAATTTTTATCATAATTTTTCAAATATAATGTTTAACAAATTTGAAATGAGTTTAATTGGAGATTTATATTATTTTCTTGGTTTTAGCATAATGAAAAATGAGGGAGAAACTTTTTTAGTTAGTCGAAGTATATTAAGGATATCCTCAAGAAATATGAATTGGATAATGCTAAATCAGTGAGTACACCAATTTGTTCTTCAGTGTAATTAAATAAGGACTCTAAGGGAAAATCTATTGATCAAAAGAAAATTAGAGGAATAATTAAATCATTACTTTACTTGACTACCAACAGACCATATATTATGTTTAGTATTTATTTATGTGCTAGATTTCAATCTGATCTAAAAGAATCACATTTGATAGCAGTTAAAAGAATTCTAAGATATCCTTTTGGAATTCAAAACTTAGGAATTTGATATCCTAAGCACAGCTCTTTTTTTAAAATTATTAAATATTATGATTCAGATTTTGCAGGATGTAAGATTAATCGGATAAGAACTTCTAAAAATTGTTAATTCATAAAAAACTCTTTTGTTTCTTAGTCTAGCAAAAAATAGAATTAAGTAGCCCTTTCTACTGCTGAAGCAGAATATATTGCTATAAGTAGTTGTGTGGCATATGCTCTTTGGGTAAAATAATGAAAAATTAACTTAAGATTTTTTATTATCACTATTCCAATTTTTTGTGATAATAAAAGTGTCATATGCATTTCAAAGAATCCTATTCAACCTTCTAGAATCAAGCATATTGATATAAGGCATTACTTCATAAGAGATCATGTTACTAAGGGAGAAATTGAATTGCATCATGTTGCTACTAAAAATCAACTTGCAAATATTTTCACAAAACTATTAGCTTTTGACACATTTAGCACTTTAATGCTTAAATCAAATATTTGCAAATTTGATTTGTAATGTATTAGTGTTTTTGTTTATTTTCATAGGTTGTTTGTTAGAGTTTGTATATTTATGTGTTTTTGTTTTGTTTATTTATCTTTATTTTCCTTTTATTAGTTTTGAGTTTTGTTTTTATTTTATTTTTACTTTTTGCATGTCATTGGATCTCAGGTGATTATTTTTAAAAAGTTTATCTATTTATCATGTCCTATTTTAATTGTTTTCTTCATATTGTATGAATTTTTTTCATACTGTATGATTTCTATAGCATTGACATGGTAGTTTTTTTAGTTGGGCATATAAAACTAAGTTTTTCATTGAAATTTATATTGTATTATATCATCATCGTATGTACAAATTGTTATGTTTCATCTATACGATTGGGGACAGTTTTTTTAAATGTTAAGTTATTTTTATCAGATCATATGTACAAAATCAAATTTCATCTGTACGATCCTATTGTTAGTTTCTTATATGGACAAACCTAACCGTTATAAAATGATCTTTAATACTCTAATCATCCCAGACAAAAAGGTGTTTGTCTATATGATTATTTGGTCAAAAAGCATGTATAAAATGATGCCTCAAAAATGGTATTTTATGAAAAGTCATTTCAGCTTTGGCCATTTCTATTTATATACACAAAACATTTTTTCATCATGTATAAGTTTAGAATTGTACATATGATATAAATTTCATTTTGTATGATAGGACATTCTATTTAAATAGAAGGGTCTTGGATAAATTTTTTCTTCACATTCTCTTTTGTTTCTGAACCCTCTCGATTCCAAACCATAGGAATGGATAGCAGTAGCAAATGATCTCGCACTTCTAAGGGCTTGACCTCTAGATTTGCTAGAGATGACAACTTCCTCTCTAATGAGAATGAGGAAGCTTTTGATAGGTATTTTGTAGCCAAAATAACCCCCTCTCGATTTATCATATAGAGTGATATCAACTTTTTTGTCATGTCCTTATTTGCCTCAACGTAGTTTTCCTTCATCCTTACACAAATTTATGCCTACCATTGTCAAACATTACAAATGTTATTTGTAAACATAAAGGTAAACTTAGATCACACTAGAATTACCTCCTTTTTCATTAAGTAGCATGTAGAAATCACTAAGGAAGATCTAAGAAACTACCTTCACCTTAGAACCCAAGGATTTAGTGCACACACTTTAACCTATAGAGAAGATTTGGACTGGTTAGAAATAAATAAGACTCTTGGGGCTGTAGCACAAGTAAGCCATCTTTCTTGTGTTTATATCCTTAACTAAAATGCCATGATCTTTCAGCACATTTTGAAAACCTCTATATTTCCCAAAGCTGATGATCTTATAAATGTGAATCCTCTTTAGTCCACTATCACATACTTGATAATGACTAAAAAACCTTTTGATGAAGCATAACTTATCTTGGATTATATTTACAAACCTTATGATATTGGACTTCCTCATAATAAGAAGAAGAAAAATGTGGCTTTATAATATATAGTTTTCTATATCTTATAGAAGAAGTAAAACCTAATCCATCCTAATCCTCCCACTGAACTTCCCATTTTCTTTAGTAATGCTTCTTTTTGGGCACTTTTTGGTCTGGGTCAAAGTTCTGAGGGAGAAGACTCTGGGGAAGAAGGAGGAGCTCCTAGTCCAACACTTACAATTGGACCTTACCAGAGCTTCTATCAAGAAATAGTCTAGCGCTTTAACAGACTGGAATCTCACTTTGATTAACTTGAGACTCATCTTAACCAACAATACGTGAGGCATAATAAAGATATGGGGTGGATCCAAGGGCAATTTGACTCAGTCAATACTAATATAGCTACGATAAGTAGCTTTTTTATAGTGTTCAATCCTCTACCTCCTCCAGATCAAGGCCACTGAGAATATTAGTTTTACTTTTATGTTGTACTTGATGATGAGATATTTGTACTAGTTCTTGAGATATTTTGTTTGTTTGTGATTTCATATGATCTTGTTATTATTTCAATTTCCTGTAAGGTGATTGTTGTTTGTATGTGTTTAGAATGATGAATGAAATGATGGATTGATGTATTGACATACATTGAAATTTCTCTTCTTGATATGTTTATATATTTAGAGCAATCATATATAGTTGATCTCTAGATTGTGATTTTGAATTACTTTGCTCTACGAATTAATTCTCTTACAAAATTCAATCTCTCAAAATTTAAATTAAAATTATGACTTAATAAAGATTAAAAGATAAATTTCATATTCTTATAGACAAGTATTTGTTAATTATAATTGTTACAATATAGATATGGAGCAGGCTTATGATAGCATGGCATGGGAGACTTAGAAATATGTCCTAAAGTGGTTCAATTTTCCATATAAGATTTCTAATCTTATTATGGAATGTGTAGTGAATGTGAGATTTTCTATGCTATTGAATGGTAAAAGCACTAGATGGATTGAAGCAAATAATGGTTTTCGACAAGGATGTCCTATATCACCATATTTATTTATTATGTGTTCTCAGCTTTTATCAAATGCAACTAATCAAAGAGGACCAGAATTGTGAATCCATATTTCTCCAAGAGCTTAGAAAATTTCTCACCTTATATATGCTGATGATGTATTATTATTTGGGATAACATCTCCTCGTTTGATTCAAGTTATGAAGAGCATAATTACTAAGTATTATGGGTGGACTGGGCAAAAAATTAACAAAGAGAAGTCTCAGATTATCTTTGGGAAAGCTGTTAGATCTTCCATGAAAATGAAATTTGGGAAAAAATTTGGCTTCAAGGTGGTTAATGAGCTACAATACTTGAGAAGTAAGATTGAATTTTGAATAATGGTGAAGAATGACTTCCAATCCATGACTGATTATACATTGGAAAGACTTAACTCATGGGGAACTAGATTCTTATCTTTGGTTGGGAGGATGGTGCTCATAAGGTCCTCTTTCTTATCTTTGCTGATTTTCCTATCAACTCACTCAATGGTTCCTAAAGGAGTTTTGTACGAATTGGATAAGCTATGTAGAAACTTTATTTGGCACAAAGATAATGGTAGATGGGGTCTATAATATGTGGCATGGAAAGATTTGTGTAAATTGAGGAATTTGGGTGGTATGGGTTTGCATTCAGCAGTTCACAAGCTTGGTCCTCTAAGAGCAAGATTGGCTTGGAGGTTTCTTCAAAAACCTTCATCTTTGTTACATAAAAATATTTCTACTAAATATGGTATATCCTTTTGGATGGTGCTAATTACCGCAAACCACTTATTAAATGGCAAGTGGTTAATGGAGAGAATATTAATGTTATGAATGATATTTGGTTGCTAGATAAATGTTTTAATAAATGTCCAATACTAGTTGATTGTGTTGGATTAAATAGTGTTATGCTTCAGAATTTCTTACTTAAGGATGGTGACTGGAATGTTAATGAAATGAATTAGTTGTTTCATATAGATATGGTCAAGTTAATCCTGTAGGAATGTAGTATTCACGATGGAGAAGAAAATTATGTAGTAACCCTGTTTCAGCATTCGGGAAAATCATTATCTGTGTTGGCTTTTGATGAATTGATCAAATATAACATTGATGATAATGATTTTGGGTACCCTACTTGGTTATGGAAATTAAAGCTAAAGCTAAGGAGGTATGCTTTATCAACTAATAAGATTTTAAAATATAGAAGGCTTTGGCATAATGATATTTGTGCTAGAGGTTGTCAAGATGTTGAAGATTATTCTCGTATTGTTGTCCATTGCAAATTCTTGATTGAAATTATTTCCAAATTGAGACAATGGGAATTTCAAATTCCTTTTTTTTATTCGTTAGAAAATTGTCTACCGAGCTTAGAAGTCTTTACAAAAATCATTTGAATATTGTAAAGGTTTATTGTACAGCTATCTATTTTTCTTGGAAATGCTGAAATGATATCAAGCATGGTAATTCTACTTCTCCAACTTCGGTGGTTGCTGCTAATGTGTTATCCATAATCATGTCTAAGTATTCGATGTTAGTCGACTGGGGTGCTTCTCTCCATATGGAGTTTGAGGTTCTTTGGCACCCTCCACCTCTAGATTGGATAAAGATCAATGTGGACGTCTCTTTGTTGGATTCAAATCTTGCAAGCATTGGGGACATTATTAGAGACCATAAAGGTAGATTTCTTCTTGCTTTTGGTAAAAATAAAATTCATTGGGACATAAATCAATTGGAGATGGAGGCTATTTTTTCATTAAGAGATCTCTTACAAGAGTGGATGTTTGAAAGCAAAGGTGTAATAATTGAAGGTGATAATTTTAATGTGGTTAAGTTCCTTCAAGATTCTATGATGAAATAAACATGGAAAGTTTACACTTCAATTTCAGATAAGCTATCCTTTCTTAAGGACTTTAATAAAGTTATTTTCTGCCATACCTCAAGAGAATGTAATAAAGTAGCCGATTTGTGTGCCACATTGGCTTTAGAAAATAGCTTTTGTTTTGATTTATTTTCTTCTAATAACATTCCTTCTTCTTTGTGTAGTTTAATAAAGAAGGAATGTGCTAGTTGCTTTTCTTTCAATAGTTTGTAATAAGTTTAGTTTTCATTAATGCAATTTGCAGTCTTCACAAAAAATACAAGATAGATGTCTTTTTTTTTATTTTATTTTTTTTTCAATGTGTTTATTTTTTTATTATTATTAGTTTTGTCTTAAGATTTAATGATATTGGAAAGACTCAAAATGAAAAAAAGGGACATAAAAAGCGTGTCAAACTTGAAAAGATATGCAATGCTCGCCAAAGTAGGAGGCATAAAATTAGCCCAAATTGAAAAGTTGCACAAAGTGTGCCACAAACAATTGAAAAGATGCACAATTTCACCATTTTATTTTTTGAAGAGCAATAATAATCATTGCATTAACTAAAAAAGAAACTCAAATACAATCTAGGGAATATTCCCAGCAAGTTCCTCCTTTAACAAGGTAAGAAAAGAAGGAAGAACCTTATTAAGGCTAATGTCTTCCCAAAGGAATGCACTAAATATAGCATAGTTAGCACAAATATCTGCTAACTTATTGCTATTCCTATCAACACAATTGAAAATAACATTATTGAACTCTTTAAAAATAATAAAATCTTCCATTACTTGTCATCCCTCATGAAAGCTTAATGAAGAAACCTAATAACATTTGAATTATCACCTTCGATGACAATCCCCTTGTACAACAGCATCCAATCTCTGATAACATCTTTTAACAAGTGAATTGATAAGAGCTCTAGCTACAAACAATCACAATAAACACACTTTTTCCCAAAAGCCATCAGAAATTTACCTTGACTATCTCAGAATATCCCTCTAATACTATCCTTGTAAGTAAAAAGTAATGAGGCATCTACGTTCACTTTGATCCATTTGGGTGGAAGAGGTCGCAATGTCACCAATTGAAATATTTATAATGTTCTTTCCTTTATCATTCTATGTCTTATACTAATCCATATAATCATAAATTATCTTCATTATTGAATTAGAACATAATTAATCTCTATTCATTATTTTTGCAATAATTATTTTCATTTGATTTGTCTTGAATGAACAATGAACCTGGTTAACTTTTCTTATCTTAATTGTTATTTAATTTAAAATTTGAATTTTTCTTTTTTGCATTAAAAAATTAATATTGTATTTGTAATTAATTTAAAATTTTCTTCTTTATCAACTATTTTGATTCATCCATATAAACTTTTCATTTCAATATGTACTTCCCTTTTTGTTGTTGTTAAAAGGGGGAGTCATTAGTTATTATTTGTTGTTTTTGATTGTTTGATATATATTGTTTGATGTATGTGTTGTATTGTGTTAATGTGTGTTTGTTTTGTTCATGATGTTTTTTGTGTTATTTTTTGTTTTAGTACTTTTTGTTTCTTTTTAATTTTAGGATAAGTTTATTTTTTTTAATTTTCATAGGAACCCCTTTTTTAATTGGTCATTCAAATAGGGGGAGCTTAGGAGAATTTTTTTTTTTAATTTTTAACTCAAACAATAATTATTTTGTCATCATAAAAAAAGGGAGAGATTGTTGCGACTTAGTTTTCAAATCTATGCTTTTATATCATGCAAGTTTTTTATAATACCAAAATATTATTGTGCTGATTAATATTTTTCCTAACATATATTAGAAAAGTCTTATTTGTGTGAACTAATATTTCAGGGAAATAATACTCTAGATTGTCAAAGACTTCAAGAAATATTAAATTAGGATTTCTTATAATTGAAGTCTATAAAATTTCTCTTTTTCTTGAGTCCGAGAGAGTGTGATTGTAATTGGGTACCCATGCACAAACACAATGGGGGAGTGACTCAAAACTTATAGTTTTAAAACTAAACATACTATACGATTCTTGAATCATACTAGATGATTTGACCTGAGTGTTTCTCCAGAATGAAGTTTTTCAAATATGCCTTGAAAATTTTTTTAGTACTATTCATACTTTACAAAGTTGGATTCATACAAATAATGTCCAAATTATGAAATTGATACATTCTAGTTTATCCCAAACAAACTTACCATTTTGTGAAATGATCATACTATATGAAATCAGTTTCATACAGACGACATCCAAAGTATGAAATGGGTGCATACTAGTTCATCCATACAAAGCATGATTTGATTTAACCAATTCATACTATACGATATAAGGTTCGTATAGAAAATGACCAGATAATGAAATGGGTTCATACATTATCGTACTAGATGAATCTATTCATTTTTTGAACTATTCATATAGTACGATGTCAGATCATACATATATGAATGCCATAGTACAAAATCAATTCATACAGGATTGTACAAGGATTCTTTGAACTATTTTTACATATGAAGTATGATCGTACTGTACATTCCAATATGATGAAATTAAATTTTTCAATTTTTTTATAGTTTTTCATGTCTTTCATATTTAAGAGTCCTAAAAATTGACTGACATAACTCGTACTATGAATTTCTTTTGAGAGTACACTAGGAGAGTGTTTGGTAGAGTTTCTTGTGATTGGAGAGTGAGAGATCTCTAAAGAGGGATTTGTTATGGGATTCACAGGTTGCCTAACGATGAGGATTCCTTGCTTGTTATTCAAAGTTCTTCCCCACTTTCTTGAAGGCTCTTGAAAGAAGATTTTTGAAGGAGATCTGGTACTCTGCCGATACCAGGAGGGTGTCAAAGAACGCTAGTACTTTCCCGACACCAGGGGGTATGAAAGGATGTCGATACTCTACCGACACTAGGAGGATATGAAAGGATGTCGATACTCTACTGTCACCAAGAGGGTGTAAAAGGATGTTGTTACTCTTCCAACATCAGGAAGGTGTGAAAGGATGTTGGTTCTTTTCCATTACCAGGAGAGTGAGAAAGGAAGATGATACTCTGTCGCACCCGACATTGGTCGAATAGAGGTTAATTATAAAGACTTCTCCACCTTACTGTGGGAGAAAAAAGAGAGTCACTTTGATATAATATAATACCTAAAAAGGGAGTGTTCAGGGAGTGGATGTAGTGTCTTTCCTTTTTTTATTATTTGTATGTTTTGATTTTGTGGTTGGAAAAATAAATTTGTGAAAATTTGTCATTATGATTAAATCTAAAATTACTTTTCAAATTTAACAAGAGAAATTTTTTATTACCAATTCACCTCCCCCCCCCTCTTGGATAGCCTTGAGGCAAATCTTTAGGAATAACAACCTATTCAATGTTTTTTATCCTCAAGTGGCATCTTAATATGACTGTAACCTAAAGATCCATCCATAAATGAGAATATGTTGTAGTTGGACATGTTGTCCACTAGGAGCTCGGATACGGGGAGAAAATAATAATCTTTTAGGAATGCCTTATTAAGGCCCCAAAAGTTAATGTAGACATAAATCTATCCATTCTTCTTCTTTACAGGGACTATATTGATAATCAAGTCGGCATATTTTTCTTCTTGGATAAAGCTTGCTTTTATGAGCTTCTTCATTTCAATAATCAACTATTCTTCTATCGCCAATCTCATTCTTATTGGAGCGTACTTGATAGGTACCACCTCATGTTTGATGGATAACATGTTAACAATCACATCAGGGGATAAGTCGGGCATCTCAACATAGGTTCAGGCAAAGCAATTCCTGAATTCAAAAAGAAGCTCTTTCATTTCTTCAACTTTATTTTATGGTAGTATGGACCTAATGAAGGTCGAGGGAGGGTCCTCCTCAGTCCCTAAATTAATCTCCTTTAGCTCTTTCATAGTGGCCTCTTATCCACCATCTTCAAACTCTTCAGGTGCAATCTCAGCTTTTACAGGCTGATCCTCATAATCGTCAGCTTCATAAATCTCTTTAGCTCCATCATCACCAAATTTAATTTTCTTACAGGTGATGGCACGACTCTCTTAGGAATGTCTTTGCAAGACAAATCTGTGACCTCTTCTAGTAAGAATGTCCTTTTTTTGCAATACATATAGATTTCTTTGATACCAAAGTTTTAAGCAAAGGAGAAGTTGTTATGCATGGGCGTGAATTCTAGCCTGCTTTCACAGCATCCTCTAGAAATTTCTAGTAATGAATTTGGGTATTCTCATAGGCATTAACTCCCTACGTTTGATGGGCCTATGGAGCCAATCTCAATTCTCTTCATTTTGACTCTCTCTAGATTTATAAAATAGGGTTCCTAATCTCGAGGGATGAGGAGACACATAGAATGTTTTGAGTTCCTAAATATTATGCACATCTCGAGGGATGATTTCCTTAAAATATTGCTAGAGAATACACATGACTACATAATCATTATCTGAACTTGATATATTATCTATTCTTTTTAAAAGTGTATATGACACATTATTCATGTAGATAGACTCATAGTCATAGTCATCATCTGAATATTTTGCCTTCTTTTTCCTTCTAGTTGTTGATTGGCATATTTCTCAAGATTTAATAGGGATGGCATCATCTTCATTGTGTTACTCCCCACGTGAGCCACATATTTTCTTAATCTAGGTGTGATTTTTATTTTGGGAAGAGTTAGCGGTGACATCTTTCTTCCCGCCTGTGTCTTCTCATCTTCTTATTTGGGTCACCTCGTAGCCCTTAGTTTTGCTGCCTTAGTTTCGAGAGAACTCGACGACTTTAGTTCTTTGGGAATGAAGTACCAAGTATCTTTATAGATTTTCACCTCATGCGTTATAAAGGGATGAATATTATCAAAGATTTTGAACTCATCTCCATCTCTGATGTACTTCATATATTTATGTAGTGTTGAAGGGATAATATTATAATTGTACAACTATGGATGACCCAAAAGTACCTTAAATGAGTTGTCCTCATCAATCATATGGAATTTTGCCTCGGTTTGGAGTTCTCCGAATGCTAGAGAGAGCATGAATGATCTGAGGGTCTTTTTCCCCTTCTCGTTGAATCTATGCGCCATCAACTTATCTTGCACGAGGTGTTGCACATCGAGACAAAATGATCTAAGTGCTTTCAAGCTTATAATATTGATAGAAGACCCATGATCAATCAAAATTTAGCTGACTATCATCCCGTCACATTCTACGATAACATACAGAGGGCAGTTATGATCTATCATTCTAATCATCATGTCATCCTTGGCAAAAGTAATGATTAACATATTCCAAGCTTGTAAGATCTCAATCAAGTTACACTCAGCAAAATATGTATCATATCTTTCGGTGCTCCTGAGAGCTTGAATCAAGATTTCTCGAAGGTCTTTGGACATTACGAGAGCATTGTATATACTAAGCTATGCTGGGATTTTATTTATATATGATAGGATATTATAATCTATGCCTTTAGCTAAAGCCTCCTCTTTCTTGGGGTCCTTGGGAATGATATTTTTTATTGAAGACTAACTCCTTCTCATTATCTTTATCAGAGATCCCTTTCTTTGGTAGAGACGATAATGTTTTACCACTACTCAATTGCACTTGGGAAATCTCTCCTTCTCAATCTCATTTAATGATGTTTAAGTTGATCATTATCTCATATGGGGATTCATCTGTTGATTTAGAATTACTTCCCATATTTACTTATTCCATCTGCAAAGTTATATCACGCTCTGATTCATCATCTTCTAGAAAAAAAATTCTCTTGCACATTGTAATCCATTAACAAAACCATCATATAGGATTCAGAGGGTGCCTCTTTCTCATTTTTGGTTAGAGTCACCAGCACTGTCAAGAGAACCCAAAATGTTTTCACGGGGAGTGGATCTTCATTGGCCTCTTTTGCCACCTTAACTTTGAGTTCTGCCATAAAATTAGCAAGCCATTTAGTTTAGGATTTCCATTAAACTCCCTTAGCTTGCTAGCATTTAAACATGCTATGAAACTTGAATGATGTAAATTATCTAACATTAATAAAAATATAATTTAGAACTTAATCACAATATTCTTAGTGAACTAGCCAAGCTCTTATTTATATTTGAGACTTTCCTTTATGCTAACGAACACATACATGGATAACTTTTATTTAATTTTGAAAAGGTTTCTTGAGTCACTTATAAAGGTTTTAAATGAAAGTTTCACTTCTATAATTTTCTTAGAGTTTCTTAATATTTTGTTTGGCTTTAATAAAAATGATAAATTTTCTAGAATCCTAATGATATCTTATGTTCTAGAGAAATAAACATTGATAACAAAATAAAATCACTAATGTACAAGTAAGCAATATTCTCATAAATTAATAATAAACTGTATAAGAATGTCCTCATACACTTGGGTTCTACAATACATCACAATAATAGAAAAATATAAAGCACTTGGGCACTCCGTCAATACACCACTATCTTATGTATATACATAAATTGTCATGTATAGTTATATACAATGAGACTTTGTACAATCCATGAACTATGTACTCTTAATATTTTACATCATTGCTCTTTATTTAAGGGGGAGAAGGGAATTTCTTATGTAGTCATGCATGTATCTTTTCTCATTTACATAGCTTTTCTATAAATTTATATAAAAAAAGTTATAGTACAAAAAGGGCATCTATGAACATACACACATATTTCCTCTAAAATCTTTACTTTCTTACATTAACTTATATTTTAAATAGCATATAATGTTTTGAGGGAATTACATTATTGTAGCACCTCTATGTTGGCCATTAAATGAGAAGCAAAAAATTAAGTTAATTATTGCAATGATGTGGATGCTCTGGTGGATGAGTAGATATAAACTTGGAGAAAAAATGCAAAACAAGTATAAACGTGAAAGGGTTAGAGTACCTATAATGATAGATGATATTACAGAGTTTCATTGGATGGTTTAGTTGCATAAGAATTTGTCCTTCTGATAACCTTGTTAGGAGAGTTGATGTATTAGATTAAGGCTAAATTAAGGGAGGTAGAGGTAGATCTAGAAAGCATTTATTATGAAATGTTAAAAATGACCTTTTTATTGGATTTAAATTGTAATTTTACTCTTAATAAAACACAATAGATAAAAAAAAATTTTGTGAAGCCAACCCCAAATAGTGGGATAAATGCTTGTTGTTTCTACAAAAGATAATATTTCTATTCAAGCATACATATAGATGAGCAATTATAAATCATAAATACATGTATGAAAATACTACCCTATAGAAATTCATGTCATAGGCTAATAATATTTATATTTGTGCTTATTATAACTTTTATTATAAGCAAAATTAATGTCATTATGAGGGTCACCTCATGTGATTAGTATAATACCCCCAGGGTTGGTGTTATCTCAAATATATAAATCACCTTAATTTTTGAAACATTTAAAATATTTATTAATTGGGTGGCTCCTCTACATCCTAACAATAATATAATTAGTGTGACTAGATTATGGTTTATACTCAAAAGACTTAAGTATAAAATTAGTTTTTGGAATAGCTATATTTTCCTAAATATGTTTGCGAACATTTTAGCTGGTCAGAAAAAAGTTAATGCATGTGAGCTTAGAGTCCTTTAGATGATAATTATAATAATCTTAAAGAGGCTAAGAATTACTTGTTTAAACTTCAACAACAGGAGGAGGTTTACTGGAAATAAAAGTCTTCTTCTAAACATCTTATTGAAGGAAATATTAATACTAAGTTTTTTTTAGGGAAAACACATGGAGGGGCCAACGCATTAGTATTAGAAAAAATTATAGAGTCCTTAAAGGGCCCTCAAGATCGTTAATACTCATAAGAGCTACAAAAATAAAGCAAAAAAATCCTAAGAGCTTGAGGTCCCTATTAAGCAAAATTACAAATAAACCTAGGTACAATCTACATTGCACAAGAAGAGCACACAAAAGGAAGGAAAGCACCAAAAACCCACATTATGCTCCAGCTTCCCATCCAAAATGACATCACCAATAATACATGCTCTTAGAAAATTCTACAAAAAGGATAAAGCCCAAAATAAAAGAAGCACAAATAATCACAAAGGATAGAATGTTGATACATCTAACAAATATTCATTAGACATATAAAAAGGAAGCAACAATAGGAAATGACAAGAACAAAAACACTATCAGCTAAGTAACTAGAAAGGATAGTAACAACCCCATAATCCAGCTTAGCAAAGAAATAAAAAACACTAGAAGAAACCCAATACATGTTCACCTCCATCTTAGCAAAGATAGCCTTACCAACAAGAAACCAAAAATAATAGCAATAGAACCAAAGCAACCGAGCAGTAGAAACAACAGGCTGAAAGTCAAACTAGGAAAGGTAATTAGAAGAACATTATGTAGAAAAAAATACCCCACCTGCTAGTCCAGGTTAAAGGCCAAATCCCACCAAAAACCAAGGAACCCCACAGACTATTCCCAAGAAAAGCATACCAATTGGGAAAAATTACCAGCACCACTCCATAGTAAACTAACCACAGGATACCAAAGGTCAAACTATAATATACATTAGTTTTTTGTGGGATTTGGCCTCTGAAACCCTTAACAAAGACTCTATCTAGGAGGAATGTTCTTAGCCTCTCATATGAAGCTCTAGGTGCTTGCTTCAATCCATATAATACCTTCTTTAATTTGAATACATGATAGGAAAATTGAGAATTTTCAAAATTGGGGGGTTGCTCAACATATACATCTTCCATAATCACCCCATTTAGGAAGGCACTCTTAACATCCATCTGATTTTACTTGAATCCTCTAAATCAAGCAAAAGCTAATAGTACTCTAATGGCTTCTAACATAGCTATGGGGGCAAAGGTCTCCTCAATTTATTTCCTTAATCTTATTGTACCCATTAGTTAGTAATCTAGCCTTATTCCTAATTAAATGCTAGATTAATTTATTTTAATCTTAAAACCCACTTAGTTCCTATAACTCTTTGGTCCTTAGGTTTACTAACCAATTCCTATACATCATTCCTAACAAATTAATTGAATTTTTCTTATATAGTTAGGATCCAAAAATTCATTTGCAAGGGCTTGATCTATATTGGTTAGTTCTACCATAGAGATGAATAAAAAATAACTAACCTCCTTTTTAAGTCCATGCTTAGTTCTAACACCTACAGATGGATCTCCTAGGATGAATTATCTAGGTTGACTAGATGGGTAGCTCCATTATCTAGGCAAAGACTCCTAAGGTTCTACTCTATCTACTAGGTTAATGGATTTTACAACTTAAACAACCTCCACTTCTTCTTCTTTTAGCGTAGGCTCAAATAGTTTATCTAATTCATCAAATATAACATGGGTAGACTCTTCTACTGTTAAGGTCCACTTATTAAAAATCCTATGAGCTTTATCAATAGATGAATATCCTAAGAAGTCTCCTTCATCAAATTTGGGATCAAACTTTCCTAGAGTTAATTTTTCATTAATCAAGACAATGCATCTACAACAAAAGATATGCAAGTGAGATTTGTTGGGTGTCCTACTCTTAAGGATCTCATAGGGTATCTTATTTAACTTGATCTAACATTGACCCTATTCAACATGTAACAAATATTTTTTTACTACTTTTACCCAAAAGTATCTATAGAGAATATTCAGTTAATATGGCCCTAACAAATTTTACTATATTCTTATTCTTCCTTTCAGTTATTGAATTCTACTGACAGGTCTCATGGGAAAAAAAAGTAATGCTCAATCACTACCTCTTGATAAAAGGATTCAAACTTATCATTTTCAAATTCTCCATCATGATCACTATGAATAGCTGAGATCACACATACTAATTTGCTCTATATTCAGGTGGAAAAGGTTCTAAATTATTAAAAAGAATTTATCTTTTGTGTGCTTTAAATTTAATCGAGATAAATCTGGAGTAATCATCACTAATCATGAAACCATATGATTTACCTCCTAAGCTTGCTATACTAACGGGCCCAAATGGATTCATATGAAGAATTTATAGTAGCCTAGAGGTGTTCATGACCTTAATTGAATGAAATTAAGACTTAATTTGCAATTTTAGTTGGCAGGTATCACACAGTCAGTAATGAAATCTAACTTGGGTATGCCTCTAACTAAGTCTTTTTTGGTAATCTTCCTAAGGGTCTTCATGCTTGCATGACATTGTCTACTATGTTATAGCCAAGATTCATCAATAGTGGATTTTAAAAACAAAGAATTAGAGTATTCAATGTAATTCAAATCAAGCATATGCATATTGTTAACTCTTTTTCCTTCTAGAACAAATTTGTCATTCAACCTAATCATGCACTTTGTGGTTCAAAATTTAGTGTCAAATCTTTAATCACACAATTTACTAATGCTAAGTAAATTATACTTTAAACCATCCACAAGTAAAACATTCTCAATAATAAAATTCTATGAGTTTCTAATTATTCATGAGCCCACTACTTTCCTGGTGGTGTTATCTCCAAGTCTTACCTTGCCTTCTGACATGGCCTCCAGCGTATGAATTGCTTCAATTTTTTAGCCATTTTCCTTGAGTATCTATTGTCCATATACCATATACTATCACTTGGTCTGTTGTGAGAGCACTATTATAAATTGAATCAAAGGTTAGATTTTGGAACCCAAAAAGTTTGGGTTCCACCTTATGTTTTGATGATTGGCATGCATACAAGTTATGTTATGGTGCAAGTGATTTTGGCCTACACACTAAATGTATCCTATGATGTACTTTTTAAGTGTAGGCTATGTGATCTAGCATACCACAAGAATGACACCTAAAAATGGGAACATATTTATTAGTTTATGCTAGGGGTTTTGCCTCTTCCTTGGGATATGTGATACATGTAGTGATGTAGAGTTATACCATTTTATCAATGTAGGTGGTGATTTATTATGTTAAAGTGCATGGATTTTTCTTTTAGGAACTCATTTGTGCTTTTAAGATATATAACTTCCAATTTAAATGCATGTTCATTGAAATCTAGTTCAATTACAAATGCTTCTAAGTATTTGTTTAAGTCCTCTAACTCAAGATGTTTTGATTAAGAATTCATGTGCATTAGTTAGGTTAAAATACTTCTTATTTAATGCATCAAACTCATCAAATAAGTCAAGTGATTTTTATTTAAAGTAGAATGTTCAACTATAAGATTATCATGCTCATTTTGTAGTAGAAAGTTAATGTTTAAGCTAACATACATCATTTTGACCTTCCTATATAAATCAATAATTTTTTCATTTATAATATAAAGTTCATCATAAGATAGCTAACATACCTCATCTTGACCTGACTGATGATTCTAAGATGGAGTCAGCCCAAAAGCCTTTTGTGTCCGTTGCTTCCTCTTTTTGAACTTTTCCTTACCTTCACCCTTTTCCTTGACTAAGTGAGTTTTAAAATTTAGTTATTCAGTTCATAAGTAGCATAGTTTCCAACATTCAAATTAAATTGTGTCATATGATGCTTTAAATTTTTTTCTATTTTTTTCCTTTTCTCCATTGCTTATGACACTTCTGGTTTTTTTTAAAGAAATTTTTTGAACTGTCAAGTTACCAGTATAATGTCTTCATCCTTACTACAGAGTTATCATTATTTAAGTCATTAGCTTTCAAAGACACAGTCTTCTCCTTTTTCCTTTCACCCGCATCAAGCAATTGACTCATGACTTACTCAGAGGTAATGAGTGAGCCAAGCAAGTTATCAATATAATGCACATGTAGGTCTTTTGATTCAAAAATTGTAGTGACCTTAGCATCATAAGCACTAGGTAGGAAATATAGAATTTTGTTAACCTTTTAAAAATTATAAATTTCTCTACCTGATGCTTTTAAGGATGTCACTATCTAAGTGAATCTAGTATACCATTAAAAATTATCTCATAATGTTTTACATGAAATAATTCACGGTCATGTAGTAAAATGTTCAACCTAGACTATTTGATATAATTAGTGCCATCAAATCTGATGCACAAACTATCCCATATTTCCTTCCCTTTAGTACATATATACACTCTCATGTACTCCTTAGATTTCAATGCATAGAAAAAAAAATAATTTAAGCATTTTGCATTTAATTAAGCAAGCTCTCTATTATCATTACTTCATTAAATAAGCAGGGCATCAGTTATAACTCCATTAACTATACGTGATGGAAATGAATAACCAATTTGAATCATGTGATAAATTCAAAAATCAATTAAATGAAGAAATATAGATATTCATATTTTCCAAAAATTAAATGAAACACTTTCAAATACACAAGGATAGTTTATAGAAAAACTCTTCATAATATGAATATAAAAAATATGCCATAAGTTTTTTACTTGGGGATTTTAAAATCATGAATTCCAAGAACCTCTCAAATACCACTAAAAGTTTGTTGGAGGTTGTAAGAACTCGGTTAACAATCCCTATATGCACTAAGAGGGGGGGGGGGGGGGTGAATTGGTAATTTTTAAAAAAATACTAAAATAAAACCCCTTTTTTTATTTTAGCCAATATCAAAATTTATGAAAAATTCTAGTGAAGTGACTAACACAAGTAGAAGTAAATTAAAAATTTATTTTCTTTATACAAATACTTCATATCACAAATAAATCAAGAGGAATATATATTAATAATACAAATTAAATCAAACCAAGCAAGATTATTAATATAGCTATAGTTTCTAATGAAAATTAAGCTTGTGCACGATATTTAAAATGCATAAATATAAAACAACAAAGGGGGGGGGTGAATTGTAATTTTTTAAAAAATACTAAAATAAAACCCCTTTTTTATTTTAGCCAATATCAAAATTTATGAAAAATTCTAGTGAAGTGACTAACA
The DNA here is from genome assembly GCF_001605985.2 of Dendrobium catenatum. Lineage (NCBI taxonomy): Eukaryota > Viridiplantae > Streptophyta > Magnoliopsida > Asparagales > Orchidaceae > Dendrobium > Dendrobium catenatum. The sequence continues at coordinate 1,981,084 of NW_021319486.1, forward strand.
CAAGTAGAAGTAAATTAAAATTTATTTTCTTTATCAAAACTTCATATCACAAATAAATCAAGAGGAATATATATTAATAATACAAATTAAATCAAACCAAGCAAGATTATTAATATAGCTATAGTTTCTAATGAAAATTAAGCTTGTGCACGATATTTAAAATGCATAAATATAAAACAACAAAAAAATTATAAAGAACACATAATACTTTTATAGTGGTTCGATCAACCTTAACTTACATCCACTCTAGAGATGACGGAGAACCTTGAATCCTCTTTCACCCTCCTGCTGAAGGAAAAATAACCAAGACCCTTAACCTTGAAGCTTATCTCACAAAAGAAATCTTGGAACTCACCAAGGCTACTAGAGGAAGCAAGGTGCAAACTTTCTTTGAGAAGTCATGTAAAAAACCCTCACACCCCTTCTCCCTCATTCATAACCTCACTTTCTCTCACTCTAAGCCCAGTGCTCTCTTAATAATTCTCCCTCAAAGTTTCTTTAAAACTGTAAAGTATCTCTTATGATAGGATTTAATTGCATAAGTACAAGGCTTCAAAAATTTTTATGTTTTTAATTAAGCCATCACTTGTCATACAGTACGATATGGGTTCATATAGTACAATAAGTTAAAAATTGGGATTCATCTCATATGATGGAGCACTCATTCAGAAGAATAGTTTACTTTCTTTATATTTATCATACAGTATAATCAAAAGTTTGTATGATATGATTATTTTAATTTCCATCTATTTGTAAAGGATGATTACCTGGATGATTGGAAATCATCTTTATCAATTATCCACATCATTCTATACATTCAATTCAAATGTTAAGTGTTCATACATTAAGGTCAACATCAAACTATATGATTAGTTAAAAATTTAAGGTTTTCATCCAATATGATATCCATGATGATGAAATTTTTTCTCTATCTATCATACAATATGATCTATACCATATAATGTTATTGGCCATATTTATTAAACCTTAATTTGATTGGAAAATCATGAGGATTAATTTAAGCAAGATTTTAAATATCATATAGTTTGATTAGGATCTTACAATATGGATATTTCAAAAATTAATTTTCTAAATACTTACTTAAATCTTCTAGCAGCTCGGGTTTCTTAATAAAAACAAATAGTATAGTATAATCAACATTATACAATATGATTAGTTCCTAAGCATTAATAAAAAAGTAGCTATTAAAACTAATTTTTTCATATAACTAATCGTATATTATGATATGAATAAAATAGTATAATTAGTTAAAAAATGTTTAGCTCACTTTTCTCACTCCCTTTTGTGTGTTTGCATAGTCTCCAATTTATCATACACCTTTACATGGACAGTCTCAAGGCATATAAAAATAAAAAAATAAAATAAAATTCTTACTCTTTTGAAAAACATCTAATTCCACCCAATCTTGAGTCTTGAGCATTCTTGATTTGTTTATGATGTACCAAAAATGTTAGTACAAAAAATAATATGCAATACATATCTTAGTAAATAGTATTTTAATCAATAATGTTTGTTATCGTCAAAATCATAATCTAGGGATCTTTAATTACAATAATTAAAATTTCCATGCTTACGTCTGAAGAATCTCCATTTCATTTGTTACAAGATGCTAGCTATCATCTGTAGGTGGATCACTATACACATTATGTGTACCCATATTGTGATTGCCACACCTACTGTAAAAGTCCTATGCATACTAACAAGAAGAATGTATTCTCAACAAGTTGATTGATGCTACCAATAGGCAAATTTAGTGAGTTCATTCATATATTGGTGTGGATTATCATATAGAACAAACTCTGCTAACAATATTTCTAGGTAAATAGTATAAATTTAGGAGCCATCAACTACTTCATATAAATGGGTCGTGTCTAGTATAGCATCCTCAAGCTTTGTTCGTGGAAAAGACTATTATGTGCATTATAATAGGATATACTAAGCATAAATATTCCAATATTACCTGTAAGTGAGACCACTATGAATAGAATAAATCCTCAACTATTGCTTATAGATGCTTGCATTCATTATAGATTTGTTGTCCTTCTTTGTAGAATATGTGTTATGTATTTTATGAGTTAATATTCTCCACATGTGAGCAAACCACATTAGTCACAAGTTTGTGAGCAAATCATTATACATATAATTGATCCTCCAACATTTATTATGAGAACTCATATTCATCACAATCCCCTTGAATATGTTTATGGGAGGATCACCACACTTACAACACTTCTAGCATTATCATTTGTAGGTGGGATGGTGAATTCATTTGTGAATTCCTTTTTATTAATTATAGGTGGGTTACATTCACTAATAATTCCTTATCTATGACCATTAACAAAATCATCACATTTATTAAATATTGAGCCCGATTCCATATAGTTTTGATTACAAGTTTGGTTCCCTGTGGTTCAATAGTTTTTAAGTTCACTCTCCAGTAGTTGTTCTAGTTCTGTGTCATTTTGTTCAAATCAGGTACCCTGTGCTCTAAATTTTTGTAGCCCCTCTGTATCTCCCCTATTTAGGGGAAATTTTTATAGTCTTAGCCTGAACACCATGTCAATAAAGATGCATATGATCAGTGTTGAATAACACCATGACTATGGTCTTTAATCCCTCCATCCTAGAGAAAGGCATGTATGGGACTTAAAAGGTAAATGCAAAAAAAATCTCGCAATCATGGTTGTACATACACGGGTACTTAGGATTATCACTTCCATGCAAAAAAGGTGTGTAAAGAGCATAAAACATCTCTTCCCAAGCACCACACAAGTATCCCTCCCACCATTCTAAAGAAACACATGTTTGGGGGGTTTTCCCGTGCACAATGGGTGCTAAATATGTGGTTTAAAGGATTTTTATTTTGAAGAGCATTTTACCTTCATGAAGAGTTATGATGTTGGTGTCAGTAATGATGTTGACAAAATACACAAAAATCACTTTTTTTCCTTCTTTTCTTCTTATTTTTGAATTCCCTTTCTCTTTTTTTTAACTTCTTTTCTTCTTCTTCTTCTTTATTTTAATTTGTTTTCTCTATTTTTTTAATGATAATACTAAAAATACTTATAAAAATAGTAATTAATAATATTAACTAGTAATATTAATTAATTATGATACTTAATAATAATTATTATTATTATTAATTGGGCAAATGAGTTGCTATTTGAATTAGGTGTTTGTGGACTGGAGGCCTGGTAGAGGTGAATAGAAAGAGGCAGGAAAATTTGGAAGGCTTAGTTGAAAAGGAGGTGGGTTGAGAGCATAGTGGTAAGGTTGACTGAGAGGGAACAACTATTGCTTGAGGATTTTGGTGTGGGGAAGTCAGTTGCAGGATTTCTAGAGTTTGGTACAGAAGAAGGGGTTGAAAGGTTGAAGGAGATAGGACTTATTGGAGGTGGGGTGGCATTATTGATTGGGTAAAATTGACACAAGTTTGAGTTTTGTCAGGCAGAAGGAGTCAGCAAAATACGGTTCTAATCAAAGGAAATAGTCAGGATACATTCATGGGCTAGAGATATGTACTAAGGCTAGAGCTCTCAACTGAGGTATTTACTAGAGTAGGTATTGGCATAGGAGGTCTCGCAAGGTGTAGAAGAAATCAGGTGCAGTGGAAAGATTGGGATTTGTAGCTAGTTCAACTGCTATGTGTGAATGGAGAGATGGGGAAGTTGAGGTCTACATGTGAGCAAGAAGTCGACAGTTGGAGCAAATCGATCCTGATGCATGTGTCTGATAATGGTATAGCTAGAGAATAAAAAATGTTTGATCAAGTGAAACGCCACTGAAGGGCTGCTCCTATGAGGTAGGATTTATGGGAATAGGGAAATGGGTTAGGTATCAGCTTTTATGGTAGTGAAGATAATACTCAAATGTGATTGTGAGGTGTTTGACTAAAGAGGTGACTGTGTGAAGAAGATCAAGAATATTAAGGGAAAATTAGGGGATGGAACCAGAACATAGGGACCTCATAGGTGTCAGATCAAAATTTTATAGGAAGAGATGGAAGCAAGAGGTTTTGAATGGCTAAGTGCTCGTGTAATAAAAAAAGTATAATAGGGGAGCTCTCGCTTGTCAATGTAAATGCAAAGGCTTATCTTAGTTAGCTTTTAATGATGAGGTAGGTCTTGTTCTCACTCTTGAGCTCTTTTTCTCTGGAGATCGGGAAGTGATTCTAGTGTTCCTCTTTGAGCTCTCCAACATCTCTAGTCGAGGTGGATCTCTAACTAGTTTTCTCGCTTGTTTTTTTTTTTTTAATTTTATTGGTTAGCTCTTTTAGTGTTATTTTGTTCCTCATTGCATGTTTTTTTACTAGGTGTGGACGATGGAAAAGCCATGGTATTCTAATCCATGGATTTTAAATAATGTTTCTAAATCCCAATCTTTTAAAGATGTACTCGATGGTTCATCTTCTTCTTCAAAACATGATTTTGTTCACTCAATTTATAAGGGTTTACTAGCTTTTTTGTTTGATGAAAAACTTGTATCTCAACTTGTTTCTCCTTTTGATTTTACTTTGGAGGGTAAATTTGTGTCTCAAACTTTCAATAAATTGTGTTTTAATGATTAAGTATATTATTTGGAATGTTAGGGGCATTGGCTGCCCTTCCTCTAGGATTAGGGTGTGAAACTTATGTTATATTTATAATAATTTTTCATTGTCATAATTGAACCCCTTCTTTTGGTTTGTAAATTGAAGGAGTCATCTACTTTGCTTGGCTTCAAACATAGTTGGGCCAATGTTTCTAAAAACAAATTGGATTCTTTGGAAAGATCCAATTGTCATTGATGTTGTTGGAGACATTACTCATGTTTTGCATTGTAAAATTGATTACATGAATTTTTCCTTCTAAGCTTCCTTTATTTATGCTTCTTCATCGTGTGTGATTAGGAAAAATCTTTGAAAGTAACATTATGATTTCTATGATCTTGGAATTATCCTTGGCTTATTGATGTTGACTTTAATTCCATCTAGAATACTAGTGAGAGGCGTTATGGTTTCCCTCCAAACTACCAAGCTATGGATGATTTTAATAATATGATTATGGAATGTAAACTAGTTGATATAGGTTTTTTTGATAATGCTTTCACTTGAAATCGGGGTAACATATGGTAAAGGCTTGATAGGGTGCTTTTTAATGAGTCCTAGATTAATACTTATAATAATACTTTTATTGAACACCTTAGTAAAACATTTTCTAATCACTCTCCCCTTCTAGTTGGTATCAAGTCTAGGAATACTAATTATATATCCTCTTTTAGATTTCAAAACATGTGGTTTCTTAATGATAATTTTTCTTATTTTATCAAGGAGAATTAGGAAGCTCCCCTTCATTCTGATAGTACTATTGATTGGATGACTAGAATTTGTCCTAAGCTTAAAAGACTTAAGTTCAAAATCAATTGGTGGAATAGGAATTATTTTAAAAACATCATTGTTAATATTCTGGCTGCTGAGGATATTGTGAATTCTTGTGAGATCATTTGCTAAACTAACCCCTTTATGGATAATATTAAGGCATTATAAGAAGCTAAAAAATTATCTTTTTCTCCTTCAAAATCAGGAAGAGATTTTTTGGAAACATAAATATGCTACTAAACATCTTTGTGAAGGAGATAAGAATACTAACTATTTTCATTATTTTGTTAAGAATAATAGAGCTAAAAGATATATCTATAAAATAATTGATTTGGATGGTAACCATATTGAGGGAGAGGAAAATATTACCAATTTTTTGCGAATCATTTTACTAAATTATTTAATAAAAACTTTTAACCTGAAAGAGTTGATCTTCCTGAGCTTATTTTGTGTTTCATCAATGATAATGATAATAACATTCTTACCATGGTGCCTTCTTTGGATGATCTTAAAAGGATTATTTTTTCTATGAATATTGATTCTATTGCTAGACCTTATGGATTTATCTTGAATTTGTTTCAAAAATCTTGGCATATTTTTTGTGATGATTTGTACGGTGTTGTGGTAGATTTTTTTAATGGTTCTCCATCACCATAATACTTTTCTAGTACTTCTATTGTGCTTATCCCCAAAAAGGATTCAAACATTAAATGGGATGATTTTTTTCCCTATTAGTATTTGTTCATTTTTTAGTAAACTTATGTCTAAAATTTTTAAGGACTATCTTTCTCCTATGCTTGACAAAATTATCTCTATAACCCTAAACGGGGTATCAATAAAAGCACATCCATCATTGATAATATTTTATTGGCTCAAGAGCTGGTTCAAGATATTGATCTCAAAGTTAGAGAAGGGAACACTATTTTCAAATTAGGTACTGCTAAAGACTATGATAATATCAATTGGAAGTTTTTGTATACTATTTTGCAACTTTTGGCTTTAGCTCTATTATCATTTTGTTGATTAGTAACTACACTGAGAAGTCCTACTTTTTGATTATTGTCAATGGAAAAAATATGGATTTTTTAAAGTTTTCTCATGGTATTAGACAAGGAGACTCTATTTCTCCTACTTTGTTCATTATTGTGGCTGAGTATCACTCTAGAGGCTTCACTAACTTGTATGAAAACCATCATAATCTTTATTATAAAACCCTTGGAGATTTCCCTATCATGCATCTTTGCTTTGTTGATGATGTTATTATTTTTTCTAATGGTTCTATTAATAAAGTGAGAATTATTATGAAATTTTTAAAAAATATTGAGAAAATTAGTGGCCTTAAGCTGAACAATAATAAATCATGTTTTATAACCCCTTCTATAATGTTTGTTGATCGTATCAATGCTATTAAAGGGGTTTCTGGTTTCAATCATGATTCTCTTCCTCTTAATTACCATGGTGTTCCAATATTTAAAGGTAGGAAAATATACTTTCTTTTTTATAATCTCATTTCTTCGATTCAAAATAAACTTAATTCTTTGGCTTTTAATTTTCTTAGCTTTAGTGGCAGATTAGTTTTAATTAAGAGTGTTCTTTATTCCTTATCTATATATCTTTTCAAACTATTAACCCTACTATTGAGGTGTGTAATAGGTTGGACAAAATCTTTAATATGTTCCTTTGGAAAGGTAAAAGTAAGAACTCAAAAATCATCTGGAACTCTTTGTCTATGTGTTGTGGTGTTCTTGAGGAAGGTGCTTTAGGGTTGCAAAAGTACGCAGGATTCAAGCCATGATTTTTCTTTTAAGCTTTGGTTCAAATTTCATGATAATAAGAGTCTTTGGTCCAATTTCATGATGACTATGTATTACTCTGACATTCATCCCTTTATGGGTACTTATAAGCAAGGGAATTCTAGAGTTCGGAAGGGACTCTATGATATCAAATGGTAGAATGAGCCTCATATTTTATGGGGTCTAGGTAAGGCTAATTTATTAATTTTGGCAACATAAATGACTACATCATTCGTTGATGGATCAGTTGCTTAATACTATCTCTAATTTGATTATCAAAGCTTGCACTTTTATATCTAATAATTGTTGGGACTATAATAAACTAGCCGAGCTTATTATTGAAACCATTATTTATAAGATTAATTATTTGCATATAAATGTTGATCAGGTTATTCGGAGCATTAAAGATAAAGTTAATAGATTATTTAACATCTATCTTTAACTGTTAAAAATTTTAATGGGTATTGTTTCGTTGCTAATGATTTTTGTATTATTTTACCAACTAATAATGATATTGATGTACCTAAGTAGGTGTATATGTTGGAACTATGTGGTTGAATACACAAATGAACCTTTTAATTAGAGAAAGAGTATGCATTTTCTAGTGAGAGAGTGAATTTCAATTTTTTATTTCCTTTATTTTTGCATCACCCCACCTCGGTGGAGGTTTATCTCTGGTCATCTTCCAGTGTTCTGATGGGTGATGCTTGTCATTCATCTGATGGTTCTTGGAGGAACTTCCCTCCAACCTTGAGGCCTTCCAGTTGTTCTTATAACGAGATCCTTAATGGTATTTCAGGTGGTTCATCATTTTAGGGAGGCCGCAATAAAGTTGTTAAAGAGAATCCATTAATCATTAATGAAAGAGCTTTGATGAATATGAAGAAGGATTTTCTCGTGATTGGGAGGGGTAAAGAAGTTTTATTGATGAGGTAGTTAAAAAACCAAACTTATTTTATCCAAAAATTGTAATATGGATTCTAGAAGTCCAAATTTAGAGGCATCGTCATCATCTAGATTGAAGATTCATATTAGTAGGTTTTCTAACTCAAATCCTGCTACTCCTGGGAATCAAATTAATAAAATTGATAATTTCTTTGGAGGTGATACTATGGTGGAGGTTTCTAATGTGATTGCAGATAAGGTTGTTGTTCACAGTCTTGAAAGGGTTTTTTTCTAATTCTTTTGTTTAGTCAAGTGATTTAGAGATGGTCCATCAGTGTATCTCAGGGCATTTGAATCTTATTGATCAATTGTGTAATGAGGTTTTAGTTCTGGATATTATTAATTCTATGAGTATTGTAAAGCCTAATTCTTGGGTAAGAAAACCAAATTTAAAAATTAAAAACTTGGACTTGTGATCCTTTTTTATAGAGGATGGAAAAGTAGTTAAGTTACATAAGGGAAATGTATTGGAAAATATAAAAAGACTGGAAAATGCATTAGTCTTCAAAGTATTTGGTGACAATATCCCATTTCATGTGATTAGTATTGAGTTAAGAAGACAATGGAGTCATTTTGGAAAATTCCATCTTACTAAGTTGGGATTAGCTCGGGTTCTTTGTTCATGTGATGATGTAATTGTTATGGAGTTAATCTTGACAGAGGGGCCTTGGTTTATTAAGGGTCATATTGTTGGTATTGATTAGTGGTCACCAACATTCTCTACAAATTCTCTTAAAGGTCATTCAGCTTCGGTGTGGATTAGGATGCCTGATCTACCTTTGCAATGCTGGGTTGAGATCAATATTTGCATAATAGTCTCTCGAGTTGGAACGCAATTTTTATTAGATGGGAATATATTTCAATAGGGGAGGAGAGAGTTTGCTACAGTATGCATTTGAATCACGTTGGATAGGCAGCTTCCATTAGGTGTTTGGGTGGAAGGTTATTCTGGTAGGTTCTTTCAAAAAGCTAAATATGAAAAGTTTTAAACTTTGCTTTATGTGTGGTAAAATTGGCCACCTTTAAGCAATTTCCTAGAAGATAGATTGGTGGTGAACAAGGATATGAATGTTCCATTGATGCTTGTTGTTGTTGCTATTGCTACTGGTCATGAAGCTGAAGCTGATAAAGGATGTGGTGCTGCTGGTTTGTTAAATTCAGAAGATGGATATAGGCTTTGGGTTCATGTCAAATATGGAAAGAAAAGGGTTGGTGCTACTAGAAGGAATTATTTTTAGAATGTTTTCAAGAATAACATTGAGAATCATTTTGTTGCTGATAAAGGAAAGATGGATAATGGTTCTATAAGAATTGATGTTCCAGAACAAGGATTTCAAGAGACTGCTTGAATTGCTAAATATACTAAAATTGTTGTATTTGGTTAATCTACTGAAGCTAATGTTGTTGTTGAAGTTAATGACATAACTGAAGATGGAGATCAGACTGAGTGTAAATTGAATCCTATTGCTACTGTTCCTATGGATGGTGTTGGGTCAAATTTGAGTAAGAATTATAATTCCATTCCTCTCCCTGAGATTCTTAATAAAAATATGTTTGATGTTATAAATAATTTAGAGGAGGAAATATCCCCAAATGTTTGTGTTTTGGATGGGATTATTATTGCTAATTGCAATGTTAGTGTTGGCAATATGGAAGGTGAAATGGTATCTAATAAACCTGAATTGGGCATAGTTGAAGAATAGAATAAGAATGGTGCTACATTTTCTGTCAAGTTAAAATTGGGTAAGGAACTTAAGATGTTTGGCCAATTAAGCTAATGACTAGAAGCAAGAAAATGGATGCGGGGAATATAGGCAAAGTAGCTGGGGATTGCTCGCCTAATAATCAATGAATTCAATTACTTTTTAGAATTATAGAGGAGCTAGGAAGTTCATGCTTCTCTATATCTTAAGGAATTTGTGAAAGATAATAATATGATTTTTATTGGTTTGCTGCAGACATAGGTTTCTTCTATGGATAGTAAGAATATTAATTTGCTCATTGGAATAGATTGCCATTTTTTTCACCTTCCTTCAGATGGATTGTCTGGAGGGATTTTGGTGTTATGGAAGTTTGATGTGGCTTCATTTACTACCTTTTATTCTTTGTATCAATCTGTGATTGGAGATTTAGAAATCCATAATAAAGGTATGTGGAGGATTTTAATTATTTATGGGAATAAAAGATGCTTATAAAAGAAGGAAGATTGATTCTCATTGGAGTAGAATATTAATTTGGATGATTTTTCTTCCAAAAATATGCCATTTGTGGTGGGTAGTGACTTCAACTGCTTATTGTCTAAAGTAGATAAAAGGGGATGAAAAAGATTTGTCTTTGACCAAGGCCAAAGTAAATGAAGATATTCTTAATTAATAATGATTATCATGAAGTGGACTATATTTGTCTGAATTTCACTTGGTGTAATAACAAAGCTGGGGGAGCCCATATTTTAGAAATATTAGATAGATGCTTTGTTAACTCTACTGCTGTTAATTCTTCTAAGTTATTTTTGGTTCTTCATCTTCCTAGAGTGGCTTCATATCATTACCCTATTATTCTAAATCTATGGAATGGAGTTCCGAAGGTAAACTTGGCTTTCATATTTGAAGACACTTGGGCTTCTCACTTTGCTTCATCAGCCATAGTTCAAAAAGCTTGGAACAATAAAATTGTGCGAGAATAATATGATATTTTTAATATCAAATTTCAAAGGGCTTTAAAAGCTTTATTCTACTAGAGTAGAGCCAAGTTGAAAGATTTGAATCAATTGAAGGAATCCCTTAAGATGGTGATTTTGGTGTTGCAAATGGAGGAAGCAAATGGTTGAGGTATTTGTGACGATAAAATTCTTGTTCTTAGAACAAAGGTGAATGAGCTCAATAGCACTCTTGCTCGTTTGAACCCATGGTGGAGATAATGGGCAAATATGAAATGGATCAAAGATAGGGATATGAATTCAAAGTTTTTTCATTCATTGGTAAGTGCTAGGAGGAACGGTAATCGTATTTACAAAATCAAGAATGAAAATGGAGTGATGGGGGATGATGAAGCTCGGATTGAAAGAATCTTCTTTAATTTCTTTAAAAACAAGTGGGAAGCTAGAGATTATTCATTGAATGGATGGCTTTCTCCTAGACGTGTGTTGAATGAAAATGAAAAAAAAAAGTTTTGGAGGCCGAAATATCTATATAGGAAGTTGTGGGAGTTGTTTATCAACTTGGTGGAGGGATTTCACTAGGAGTAGATGGGATTATGCACTCTTTTATCAAGGCTTATTGGTCCATTATCAATACGGAAGTTTGGAATGCGATTAAGAAATTCTTTCTTACTGGAAAAATGGATTCTAATTGGAAAGATACATTGATTGTGCTCATTCCAATGGTTGATAAGCCTTTGGTTCCTTCAAGTTTTAGGCCTATAAGTTTATGTAAAACAATTAATAAGCTTGTTGCTAAATTCTCCTAAATAGATTTATATCTATTCTTCCAAAACTCATTTCAGTTAATTAATCATCTTTCATAAAGGGCCATTCCTGATCACACATCTTGATTGCTCAAGAAATCTTTCATAAATTCAGGTATTTGAAATCTTCTAAAGGTTTGGTTTGATTCAAAATTTATATTCAATAAGCTTATGATAGTATGGCATGGAGAACTCTAGAAAAGTTTTTGAAATATTTTGGCTTGCCTCTGAATTTTTTCAAACTTATTATGGAGTGTGTAGAAAATTCAAGTTTTTCTATCTTAGTCAATGGTAATACTTTAAATTGGATCATTTTGCTAAAAGTGGATTTCATCAATATTGTCCCTTATCTCCATTTCTTTTTTGTTTTATGCTCTTAACTATTATCAAATGCTTTAATACATGGGCAGAATGAGATATGAATAAAAATTCACCCAAATGCTCCAAGGATATCTCATTTGCTTTATGCATATGATATTTTGATTTTCTCTAAAGCTAATGTGAATTTGGTGAAGACGATAAGGGGTATTTTATTGGGCTATTGTAGTTGGTTAGGACAGAAAATAAATTTTCAGAAATATACTATTCTATTTGTTAAAGCGATTAAAAGGAGGATTAAAATAATTGCTTGGGTAACAGGGTTTTAAACTATTAAAGAAATGAACTAGTTGGGTGTGAAGATTGCTTTGAGGTGACTTGTGGCGGTGGATTTCAAGTTCATTTTGGATAAAGTTATTGGAAAGCTTAATACATAAGGAAATTAATTTATCTATTTATCAGGTAAATTTATTCTTATCAAATCGATTAGTCTTTTAATCATGGTTTTTCATTTCACACATTCTCTTGTGCCCATTGGTATTTTGGCTAAAATTGACAAAGTTTGTAAGGAATTTATTTGGCTTAAAATGATAGGAGATGGGGACTTCATTATGTGTGCTGGGAATCATTATGTAAACTGATTCAATTTTTGGGCCATGGACTACATTCATGTGTTAGCAAGGTGGGGGCATTAAGGGCGATGCTTTCGTGGAAATTCCTTAATGTTGCTGACTCACTATTGCATAAGACCTTGGAAACTAGATAGGGCTCATCATGTTGGAATTTTGGATTTAAGAAAAATAAGTCGATTTCTTGGAAGATTAATTTGAGTGGTACAAAATCTCAACAATCGATTATTAGATGGAAGATCTCAAATGGGGAATCTGTTAATGTGATGAATTTCATTTGGGTATTAGATAAAGGATTTACTAAATGGCCTACTTTTGTTTCTATTTTATAAAGTGATGCTACGACTGTTGATCACATTATTAAAAAATAAAGTATGGGACATGGAGGAGCTTCAGAAGTTCTTTGGGGAGGAGTTGATAAGCCTAATTAGCAATATTCAAATTGATCCAAACTATAATAAGAACCAAGTGGAGCTTATGACTGGAAAATCCATATTGGCTCTAGCATTTGAAGCTGTTGTGAGTTATTATCCAATGTTGTGATTCTGGATCCAGGAATTATAATTTTGATGATAGTAAACATTTTTGATAATTCTAATTTTTCTACGACTGCCTTCCCTTCTAATGTTTTAGGTCCACAAGATCAATTTGTAAATCAAATTAGCTCAAGATTAGGTAGATTAGGACTGAGTCAGTCTGTAAGTGTACGTCAAAGGGACTTTTTCTTTTCTTGAGTCAAATATAATACAGTGGTTCCTGATGCTAAGTAACCTTGCACACACACACTTAGGGGAAAAAATTCTATCTGTTTAGAGTTTTTGTTTTTGATCATAACATTTAGGATGATCCCAAATCATCTTGGATGATTAGTTAAAAAATAGAAACCCTAATTAGGGCATCCTGTTTACGGTAGTTGAAATTAAGTGAATCATCATGGATGATATTATTATCATCCTATATGATAGGCTCAAATCAGACAAAATTAGTCGCCAACTCTTTTAGGCATATTTTATTTTTGGACATCATCTAGGACATTATCCTGGATGATGCATTATAATTATGCCTAAATTAGTCAGATAATTAAGGAAATTAATTAAGGTTTGATTGATCGATTATATCATCCTGGACAATCATAGGATCATTCAGGATGATTAGTTATATAAACATTAGTTTCTTCTTGGACGACCAGGGCGATATTCTGGATGATATGTATTGGTTTGTACTAATCAACCAGGATGATCCCAAATCATCCTGGATGATTAGTTATTTTTTCTATCATCCAAACATGTAAAGCTTGGTTGAATAGAATGATTGTCTGGATGATATTTAATATCTTAAACTAATCATCCCGGATGAGTGTAGAATTATCCCAGACGATCGTAGAATCATCCCGGATGATCATAGAATCGCCCTGGACAATTAATTATTTCTTTATCATCTAGATAGGTAAATCTGGCCATATAGAGCGATGGTCTAGATGATGCTCAATATTGTTGATCTTGTTGATTCCGTATAGGTTGTTAAACCTAAGCTATTGTCCCAAGGCTAACCAAGAGGGGGGATGAATTTGTAATTTAAAATTTTTCTTAGATTTTTTAAATAAAAAATTGATTGGAATCTCATAACAAGTTAATTTAAGTTTTTAAATAAAACTTTTCAACCATAATAAATAACTTACATAAAATAAAATAAAGAAATTGAAAGACATAAATATTTATAGTGGTTTGGTCAAACACGACCTACATCCACTCCTTGAAGACTCTCTCTTCAGGTATTGCACTATTACCAAAGTGACTCTCCTTTTTCCCCCATAGCAAGACAGAGAAGCCTTTATAAAAACCTCTCTTCCACCAATCCCCAGTGCAATAGAGAACCGTCATCTTTTCACACCCTCCAAGTATCGATAGAGAACTATTATCCTTTCACACCCTACAAGTATAAGCAGAGTACCTTCATCCTCCAAGAGTATACAGAGTACCTTCATCCTTTCACACCCTTCAAGTGTCGGCAGAGTATAGGATCTTCTCTAGAGATTTTCTCATGAGCAACTAGAAAGAAGAAAAGAAGAGTAATCACCAAAATCAATAAGACATCCTTACCTTTGAGTAACCTTGTAAACCCTTTACACTCCAATTGCAAGAAATCTCTCTCAAATACTCTCCCACACTCTATTTCAATTACTCTTGAAAAATCATGAAGACAATACTTTTTCACGTTAGTTTTAGTGGATCTTTTATATCAAAGACATGAAAAACCATCCAAAAAACTAAAATTGTTAATTTTTAGCGTATACAATCGTATAGTACGATCCGATGTTCATAAGTACGAACAGTTTAAAAACTGTTGTGTACAAACCTAATGTGAGTTAGTACAAAATGAATTCATACACGATCATCATTCGATACGAACCAAGTTTGTCCGGTACGAACAATTAGAAAAATTTTCACCTTCGTTGGGATAAAGAGAGACCCCATAATTTTGTACCCAGGATGAGTACGTATGATGACAAAATTATATGGTATGATTAGTTATGAAAATTTTAAAGTTCATCATGACGAAAAGGGACTCGTCCAATTCATTCCCTAGATGGTGTTTGTACGATGATGATATCGTACAGTACGATCCATACTTAGAAAAATTTTCTCCAATCTATTTGTTTGATTGCCCGAAGGGGAAAATAACTGTTCAGATTGTCCCGTATGAAACGTTATTGTACAGTATGATTAGTTTTAAAACTTAAGATTTTAAACTCTCCCCAGTGTGTGTGTGCTCAGTTACTCAATTACAATCACACTCTCTCAGACTCAATAAAATTAAAAATATAGACTTCAATTACAATAAACTCTAAATTGATCTTGATTTAAAGTCTTCAATAATTCGGAGTATAGTTTTCTTAAAATGTTAGAACACATAAATAGAAAAATAATTCTTCCAAAATATGTTAGGAGAAATAATAATCAAAGTAATATTTGGAATCATCAAAAACATAAAAGTTGCAATAATATCAACAATAAAAAAAATAAGTAGCAACTATCTCAATAATCTCCCCCTTTTTGGTGATGATAAAATAATTATTATTTGAGTAAAATTGAATGCCTTAAATTTCTCTTTAAGTCCCCCTAAATGAATAAACATGTAAATATATGGGAATTCCTTTAAGAACACAAATTTCAATTTTTTTTGTTTTACAAATGACAAAAAAAATACAAAAACACCAAACCCTAAACATCAAACACAAATAAAAAAATAACAAAAACCAACACTCAAACACAAACAATATTACTCCCCAATTTGACAACAACAAAAAGGGAAGAAAGAAGTTTAAAATGGAAGAAGTCAAATGAGAAACCTTAGTAATTGATCTTAAAAGAGATTGAACTATAATTGCAATAACAAAATTAATTACCATTAGATAAAAAGAAAAATTCAAAACATTTTAAATTAAGGTATAACATAGAAAAGAAAAATAGATCAAGGTCATGAAGCATTCAAGATAATTAGATAAGGAGAATTATTGAAAAAGTGCGGAATGAAGATTAGTTAAATTTAGTTTTTAATATAAAGGATAATTGAACATTAGATTGATTTGAATTTGAAGATTAAAATATAGAGAAAAGAACATATTCAATTGGTGACATTACACATATTTTCAAATATTTGTGGCACAATTTGTATATCTTTTTGTATTTGGGCTAATTTTGTGCCTCTTTTATATTTACGAACTATTGCGCATTCTCTTCGATTTTTGTATACATTATACATTTCTTTTTTATACCTTTTATTTTAAATTGATCTTTCAAAAATCAATAATCTATAAAAATAAATTTCTCTAATTACAAATATAATTATATTAAAAAAAGAAATAAAAAATAATAAGATATCAAAATTATAATAATAATATTTTAAATTATGTATGCCTAAAAAGAACATGAGATTGATAGCCTTAACTTGATCGAGTTATAAATTAACTTAAATTTTTGAAAAATTAGATTTCCTAATGAAATTAATTTTTGTATTGTAGTTTAATTTATAACACTTTTTAGATCAATTAAGATAAGATTAACATATAGGCAAATTTATATTTCACATAATGAATAAAAGCAATTAATCAAAACAAGACATTTTTTATTTTTATCAATTTAAAGATTAAATACCTTGAAGTACTTCGATATCTATTTCATCAAAATAAAAACATCACAACATAAAAACTAAACAATGATAAGTACACAAAACACTAAACAAATACAAGTACACAAATCACTAAAATCATCACTAAGATCATCATATCTGGAGAGAATTGGCAAAGACAACACAAAAGAAGTATAACTAGAACTCTGAGGGGCCCTGATCTGGAGAGGAGGTTGGTTGAAGATAGAAAAATAGATATTCATCATAGCTATATTAGTGTTCACTAACTCGAACTAACTGACCTCAATTCCAACCCATATCTTATTGGTACTATGCATCCTGCTTGTTTAGGTGTGTCTAAAGTTGATCAAAGTGTTGATCAAAATGACTCTCTAACTGGTGAAAGTGCTGGACCATCTCCTGAAAGTCAGGTCCATGAACAAGTGAAGGTGCTCCCCCTTCTTCCTAAGTATCCTCATTAGAATTGTCATTTTTCCCAAAAAGTGGTCGAAAAGAGGCATCAGTGAAGTAGATTGGTATTTCAAGTAGAGCCTGAGGATGAACAATGTCATACGTCTTTTCTAAGATGTAGGTCACTAGATGTCCTAGAGAAATATTTTTCTTCCTCCTATGAGAAACAAACCTAATTTCAAAAAGGTTATGAATATAATCTAGAATGAGTTGGGCTTCATCTATTGGTTGTCCAGTCATGATTAGATAGGTAAAAATGGATAGAATGATTGACTTTTTTGCTTAGTTCATACCTAGTTCTAACACCCTTATTAGGTTCACCTAAAATCAATTCCTTTGGGTGATTTTTAGAAAATCTCAAATCTCTACGCAACAGGTTTTCTATCTCCAAATTTTCTTCTAAATTAATCTTCTCAATCCTTTGGGAGGTATTTTCTAAATCTTCTTCTTACAAAATTGTCTCTCTTAAAATTTCAGATTCATCAAATACAACATGTATGGTCTCCTCAACTATCAAAGTTCTTTTATTAAATACTCTATAAGATTTTCTAATATTATATTATCCAATAAGAATTTCTTCATTTGATTTTGGATCAAATTTTCCTATAAAAGATTTTCCTTTTTTAGATATGAACACCTTGTATCCAAAAACATGCAAATGTGATAAATTAAATGCTCTCCTCTTAAGAAACTCATAGGGTATTTTATTTAGTTTTCACCTAATGTTCACCCTATTCAGAACATAACATGCAATACTAACCACTTCAGCCCAAAAATATTTAGGAAGTGAATATTCAGCCAACATAGCTCCAGCGGCTTCAATTAATGTCTTGTTCTTTCTTCCGACTACCCCATTATGCTGAGGGGTTCTGAGTGTAGTAAAATTGTGATCAATTCCTCATTCTTTACAAAAATTCTCAAATCTTTCATTCTCAAATTCACCTTCTTGATCACTTTGAAATGTTAAAATCTCACATCCTAGTTTTCTTTGAATCCAAGTCAAAAAATCTCTAAATTTCTCAAATAACTCACTCTTATGAAATAAAAATTTAACCCACGTGAATCGTTAGAAATCATCTACTATCAATAATTCGTATACCTTCCCTCCTAGACTAATAGTGTTAACATATCCAAAAAGATCCATATGAATAATCTCTAATAGTTTACTAGTTCTAAGATCCTTATTGTAATGAAATGAGGAATTCACCTATTTTCCTAATTGACATGCATCGCAAAGATGATCCTTAATAAAGTCTAGTTTTTGTATACCTCTAACCAACTCCTTTTGGGTAATTTTTCTAAGGTTTTTCATGCTAGCGTGACAAAGTTTCCTATGTCATAACTAAGATTCATCAAAAATTATTTTTAAATAAAAAGCATTAAGAGTTTTAATATAACTTAAATCTAGCATATAAATATTATTTACCCTAATTCCATGCAAAATATCATTTTTTTAGGCTTAATATACAGCTAGCAGGAAAATATTTTACACTATACCCTTTATCACATAGCTAGCTAATACATAACAAATTATGCTTTAAGCCTTCGACAAGTAAAACATTTTCTATGAAAAAATTTTGCAAGTTTCCAATCATACCTGTTCCAACTACTTTTCTAGTGGTGTTATCTCCCAGTGTAACCTTGCCTCCATTCCTGACTTCCAGCGATATGATATATTTAGTGTCTCCAGTCATATACTTTGAGTAACTGCTATTCATGTACCAAATGCTCTCACAAGGCCTTGTATGAGAGAGTGCCTGCAAAACAATCAAATGTTAGACTTGGAAACTCAAAAAAGTTTAGGTTTTCCTTTTGGAAATTTAAAACTATAAGCATGCATGATATGACTTGATTTATACATCTTAGATCTCCACACTAAATGAGTTTTTTATCTAAAGTACAAGTTTGTAAAATATATCCAATCATCCCACAAGTATAACATTTAACTCCAGGAAATGGGGAACTTAATTTTTTATAATAAATCTATCTCTTCCAAGGTTTTAAAATTTTTTATCTCAAAATAGGATTTGTAAAATCTTCAAGTGTTGAGGGTTTCCTATTTTTCTTGAGAGCTTTCATTTTCAACTTAAGAAATGTGTTTATATCTTCTAACATGTTAATATCATATTTTAAATAGTGCTCTCTATTTTTAGATTTATCCTTTGTTGCAAATCTATTTTCATGGCTTATGTTTTGATGATTGACAAACACTATTTCTCTTGGACTGGTTGATGCTTTTAACTTTTTAGGAATCGAAGATCGGACAAACAGACAAAGCCAGTTCAGGAGTGCGTAGGTTTAGG
>NW_021319486.1:2000609-2007682 GCF_001605985.2 Dendrobium catenatum
CAATTCACCCCCCCTCTTGGTTAGCTTGGGACTAAGCTCATGAGGGCTTAACATCCCTAACGAACTTTCATCCTTGACATTTTTAAAATCTTTTTCTAATTAAGTGTAGGATGATTTTAAAAGATCATTCTTTTTATTCAAATCATCAAATTCATCAAGTAAGCTCATGTGGTTGTTATCTATCAGTGTGTGATCTTTCCTAAGGATTTTATGCTCTTTTTGTAACTCTTGCATTTCTAAGTTAAGTTAAGCATGCATTTTTTTAAGTTTTCTATATGCATCATGTATTATATCAAAAAACTTCTAATAATTCAGCATAGGTTAAGTCACATACCTCTTCTTGATCTGAATGATCAAGATTATCAGTCATTAAACATAAGTTGGTGACTTCCTCCTTTTTCATTTCTAACAAATCTGAAGCTGAGTCTGCCCAAAAGCTCTCCAAAATCGCTTCTTTCCCTTCTTCACATTCTCTTTCTCTTCTACCTTCTCCTTGCTAGGAGTGGCTTTTAGATTTGGGTAGTCTAGTTTTATATATCTAGGTTTCTTACATTTATAGCAAATCACATTAGAAACCTTAACATTTTTATTGAACTTACCTCTATTTCACTGCTAGCATCGCCTCTTCTTCCTTTAAAGAAAACTTCTGAATTGCTTAGTCATCAAGGAAATGTTATCATCATCCTCAAGTTATGACCGATCACTCTCCGAGTCCTCTGCTTTTAGTGCTATGTTCTTTTCCTTTTGATGTTCACCTGCATTAATCTTTCTTTGACTCACTTCTTCCTTGTAAGCAATTATTAATCCAAGAAGATTATCAAAAGAGTAAACATTTAAATCTTTAGACGCTATAATTTTAGTTATTTTAACATCATCAAAAGTAGGAAAATAACAATGAATTTTATTGACCATTTCAGCATTCATTAGTTCCCTACCTAATGCATGCAAATAAGTGACTATCTGAGTGAATCTTGTATGCATATCACAAATATATTCATTGGGTTTCATGCAAAATAATTCATAGTCAGGTAACAAGATATTTAATCTATATTGCTTTACTTCATTAGTCCCTTCGTAAGTAACACAAAGGCTATCCCAAATATCCCTTCCACTTTTGCAAGTGGAAACCCACATGTAATTTTCAAACTTAAGTGCACAAAAGAAACTGTTTAAGCATTTTGCATTTAATTATGCTATGCCACATTCTTCTACAGTCCAGTCAGCAAAGCATGTCCCAACTCTAATACGATTAACTAATCTAGTTGGTTTAGTATATTCTTCTTGAACTAAAATCCACATGCGATAATCTAATGATTACATAAAATAGATATACTTGTTTTCCAAAAATCAAAAAGAATATTATCAAATAATGTAGGTCTAGTGATCGAATAGCCTTCAGGTGTGTTTCGGTTTCCAAAAGTAGTCATTCTCATTTTTAAAAAGTTATCTAAACTTATGGTTTTGAAATAAATCTCTGATATCACTTATTAATTTTGTATAGGTTATTAAACATAAGCTATTATCCCAAGGCTAATCAAGAGGGGGGTGAATTGATAATTTAAAATTTTTCTTGGATTTTTTAAATAAAAAAGTGATTGGAATCTCATAGCAAGTTAATTTAAGTTTTTTACATAAAATTTTCAACCCCAATAAATAACTTATAAAAAATAAAATATGGAAATTAAAAGACATATAGATTTATAGTGGTTCGATCAAACATGACCTACATCCACTCCCTAAAGACTCCCTCTTCAGGTATTGCACTATTACCAAAGTGGCTTTCCTTTTTCCCCCACATCAAGAAGGAGAAGCCTTTACAAAAACCTTTCTTCCACAATTCTTTTTTGTAACAAAGAACCGTCATCCTTTCATACCCTACAAGTGTCAGCAGAGAAATATCATCCTTTCACACCCTCTAAGTGTAGGTAGAACACCTTCATCATTTCACACCCTCTAAGTGTAGGTAGAGTACCTTCATTCTTTCATACCCTTCAAGTGTAAGAAGAGTACCTTCATCCTTTCACACCCTCTAAGTGTTGGTAGAGTACCGGATCTTCTCCAGAGATCTTCTCACAAGCAACTAGAAAGAAGAAAAGAATAGTAATCACCAAAATCACAAAGAGATCCTTACCTTTGAGTAACCTTATGAGCCCTTCACACTCTAATTTAAATAAATCTCTCTCAAACACTTTCCCACACTCTCTCTTTCAATTGCTCTTGAAAAATCATGAATATAAGACTTTTTTATGTCATTTTTAGTGGACCTTTTATATCAAAGACATGAAAAACTATCCCAAAAATTAAAATTTTCAATTTTGAGCGTACACGATCATACAATATAATCGACTGTTCGTACATACAAATAGTTTAAAAATTTTTGTGTTTAAACCTATTATGAATTGGTATAAAATGAAATCATACACGATCATCGTCCGGTACGAACCAAGTTTGTCCAGTATAAATAGTTAGAAAATTTTCACCTTCATTAGGATAAAGAGGGACCCCACAATTTCATACCCTGGATGGCATACGTACGATGATGACATCTTATGGTATGATCAGTTACAATAATTTTAAAGTTTGTTGGGACGAAAAGGGACTCATCCAATTCATACCCTGAACGACATACGTACAATGACGACATCGTATGATAAAAACCATTCAGAAATTTCTCAAGTACATCTAGATGAAAAGGGACCCATATAATTTGTATCCTGGATGGCGTATGTATGATGATGACATCGTACAGTATGATCCATACTTAGGAAAATTTTCTCCTATCTATTTATTTGATTGCTCGAAGGAGAAAATAACTAATCAAGTCATCCTATATAAAACGATATCATACAATACGATTAATTTAAAAAATTTAGATTTTAAACTCTCCCCGTGTGTGTGTGTGTGTGTGTGTGTGTGTGTGTGTGTGTGTGTGTGTGTGCTCAGTTACTCAATTACAATCACACTCTCTCATACTCAATAAAATGAAAAATACAAACTTCAATTACAATAAACTCTAAACTGATCTTAATTTGAAATCTTCAACAATCTAGAGTATAGTTTCTCTAAAATATTAGTACCCACAAGAAATAAAATAATTCTTTCAAAATATTTTAGGAGAAATAATAATCAAAGAAATAATATTTGGAATCATAAAAAATATATAAGTTGTAAGAATATCAACAATCAAGAACTAAGTAGTGCTATCTTAATAGAATTAATCGTACATGATGATGTTTAATCATCCTAGATGATCAGAACAAAAAATCCTTTAATCGACCATCCTCCTCCAGATCATCCTAGTTGATTGAGCTTAATTTGTACTAATCGTACGGGATGATCTAGCGAGAATTCTGGATAATTTTTTTCGATTAATTACAAAATAGGGAAAATTTGAAGTACTTCTTTATAAGATCTCTTGTTTACTCAAGAAGGGATCTTTTGCTTCTATCCTGACCTGAGAGAGACAAAAGGAGAGGGAGAGCAAGGGAGAGAGAGGATCTTATGAGGGGAGTTTGTGAGGGGTTTCGCAAAGGTTGCTCCAAGTAATAATCTGAATCATCTTCTCTGGTCATCATCCTTGGTTTCTTGGAGGTTTGAGAGAGGTCTACTTCAGCAACTGATCGAGGTTCTCTACCTACCTTAAGAGGAAGCAAAAAGAATTAAATTCTTAGCATGCTTTAGGAGGAAGCGAAAGGAGTTAGGATCTCGAACTGCTTCAGGAGGAAGCAAAAGGAGTTGGGTTCTTTGCCTCATCGGGGTCGGTGGAAAGGAGTTTTTGTACAAGCTTTTTTTCCTTGTTGTGTGAGAAAAAGAAGAGACTCTGAGTTTAGTGCAATACCTGAATGAGAGGTTCTGGGGAGTGGACATAGGTCAAGTTGACTGAACCACTATAAAATCTAGTGTGTTCTTTCTTATTGTATTTTTTGCATTTATTTTCTGCACTTTATTTTTGTGGTGATTATTCTGGTTGTGATTGTGAATAAGGGCTTAATATTCCTAACAAACTTTTAACCAATTGTTAAGATGTATTGGTTATGGATTAAGGAAGTTAAGCTTAATCCATGGGTGAAAGTATTTTTGTGGAGGTTACATCACAATGTTATTCCTATATTCCATTTTTTGGAATATAAAAGTTTAAGAGATGGGAATTTATGTCCTAGAGGATGTATGAAGATAGAAGATTATGAACATGTTGCAGTTAGTTGCTCTAAGCTTGTTCAGATTATTCAAATTTTATATCAATAGGGTTTTAAATTTATATTTCTGGAACTTTTTTGAATGCTGTAGTTGGTTGGAAAAATATGCATGAAGCAAAGCTTTCCTTTCTAATTTATATTATTCAGCTATTTTTTTCTATTAGAAATACAAAAATAAATATATTCATAGAGATAAGGAGGATAGTAACCTGAGTGTTATAGCAAATTCATTTGGAATAGCTTCCATTTCTCTGTCAAATAGATATAAATCGAGCATTTAGGGTGCTAATAAATAGGTTCGGTTGTTCAAAAATTGTTGGCATCCTCTACCATCCGATTAGATCAAAATTAATATAGATGCTTCCTTATTAATATCCTATAAGGCTGGAGTCCAAAGGGTTTTTTGGGGCCATAAAGGAAGGCTTTTATTTCCATTTGGATTCAATGGTGTTCATTGGGACATCTCTCGATTAGAAATGATAGCTATCTACTCTTTGGAATTGGTTGTCTAAGATTGGATGATGCAAAATAATGGTATCATAATTAAAGGGGATAACATCAACATGATTAAATACATTAAAGATGGTCTTAAGAAAATGGAGGTTTACAAGTCCAGCTTTGGAATTGAATTTATATCTTATAATAAAGATTTTAATATTGTTATTTTTAATTATATGAATAGGGATTACAATAAGTTAGCAGATCTTTATGCTAACTATGCTCTTAGTGGTAGTTTTGTTTGGGATGATATTAGTATGGATCATATTCCTCCTCATTTTATTCAATTGTTAAAGGAGGAGGGAGATGTTCTTAATAGTTTGTATTAGATTTCTTTTCTTTTAATGCTATTTCTATGTACATCTTTCAAAGAAAAAAAGGTCTATTGGCTAAAACCTCCTATGAATATGTATAAGCTCAATTGTCATGGCTCGGTAATGCCTAGTTCTTATGGGTGTGGAGGTATTATTAGAGATTCTGATGGCAACTTTATCATTACTTTTACCACTACCCTTCCTAATTATTCTATTCTATTTGTTGAGTTATATGCTATCTTTTATGGTTTGAATTTATGTTTATCCCTTGGGATTAATAACATTTGGATTCAAGTGGATGCTCCTTATATGATGTTTACCTTAAATATAGGGTTGATAAAGTCCACAACCCCAAATTTATTTTATTTAATTAGGGATATTAAATAGATGCTTATTTTGTTTCATGTGGAGATTTCACATATTCATAGGGAAGGAATTTCTTATGCTGATTGGTTTACAAATCTATGCTCCAATTTTCAATCTCCTACTGATTTTACTTATGTTGAATTATAGCCCTTCATTAAAGGGCATATTCATTTAGACAAAGTGGGTATGTCATATGTTAGAAGTTAATTGGGCTTGCTTTTGGTTCTTCTTTTGCTTCATCCTTTTTATCAGTGTTATGGGGGTTGGCTATGATGTTCATCTTTTTATTAACAGCTAGTGGATCATTAGCTGCTCTTCCTATTCATTCTATGGTTTGGATGGCATTAAAAGTTTTTATTTCAGCTTCAACTACCTATGTGATTCCTTCATGAACTGGTCAAGAGGTTCTTTTTAGCATTTTATATGATAATATTGACTCTAATTATTTTATGTTTGCCCTATGAAATAGAGCTTCTCATACCTTAGCTTCTTTTCTTTGGTCGGGAAGTGGTTGGAATTGTATGGTTAATTGGACTAAGTACTTGCTTGTCTTTCCTTGGATGATAAGAATTGAGCAGCAAAAGATCCCTTAGCTTGTGGATTATTTGGATGCAACTACCTGAGCAAAGTTATCATGCATGCGGCCTGCTTAATTTTTGGAATTGGTATTCCAATAATTGAAAGCGTAATTTATTTACCGTCTATTCATTGTTCTGGTTCTCTGACTATTGTGCGGATGTTCTGTTTTTTCTCTATTAGCATTTTAATTATTTATCCATTTTCTTTTCTATTGGTTGTGGACCTCGTCAGGTTTATATGTCCTACAGTTTCTTATATTTTGAGAGTTTACTTTTTTTCTTCTTCATTTTGGTTTGATACTTATCAAATTTGCTTCATATTTTATTAAATTTGCTTCAAATTTTATCAATTTTTTTTTTTGTGTTATCTGTCATGTGATGGCGGCTTGTGGTGTATGTCATGCGTCCTATTGGGTTTGGCATTTTTTCTTGTGTTCACCTGTCATATTATCTTATATGGTCTTAATTTTGGTTGTTATCAGAATTATAATCTAACTTATGATAACATGTATGTTAGATTAATATTTTTTTCCTTTATTTTATTTTGTTACTAGCTTTTTGCATGAACATTTTGGTGATGTATTGCTGGTTCATATCCTTATGGGTAATGTGATTGAGCTTAAAGATTCTTGGCTGGAACATTGTGGTGCAATACTCTTAGTTCTTGATTTTTTTTCAATGAAGAGATTGAGCTTAAAGAGTATTCCTTTTCTTTCATTGGTTTTCGGTGATGGCTACTGTTGATTCTTATTGAATCTTTATTAGGTTGTTAAATCTAAGTTAATGTCCCAAGGCTAACCAAGAGGAGGGTGAATTAGTAATTTTAAAAATTACTTCTTGGATTTAAATATTGAAATTGTTAATTTATGAAGCAAGCTAATTAAAATTTTTAAAATAAAACTTTTTAACCACATAATAAAAAACTTGCACAAAAATGTCATTCAAAGGTTAGTTTTAGGAACCCAAGTGAGTTTGGGTTCCACCTTATGCTTGAATGAATGAGATGTATGCATGTTATGCTATAATGAATGCAATTTAGGCCTCCACACTAAATGTGTTATATGATGGATAGTGCTACTGCGGGCTGGTGGGAAAAATTGTGTATCACCACGCAGATTTTG
>NW_021319486.1:2007782-2017452 GCF_001605985.2 Dendrobium catenatum
ACAAACAATTTACCTTCAACCTTTACAATTTCTCAATCTTTCTTAAAATCCATACACTTTTCTGAAAATACTTCCCAAAATATCTCATTTCCAAAAACACACATTTACTCCTCTTTCCAACATAAGTCATATATCATCTTCTTCCAAAACATACAAGTCACTCCTCCTCCATACCCAAACACTTAGCATTTTGCACATGAAGACTCCAACATTCACCATTTTACACAAAACACACTCCAACAATCATACGCACATTTTCTCATATTACATTTATACTTCAATCCATTTTCACTTTTCAAACTTAAATACAAAACGGCATTTCACTTTTCAAACCTTTCAAAATCTAAAAAAATCACTCTTAAACTATACACCTATTTTCCACTATTTAACATACAAACATTTCATTTTCCACTTAAACATACACTTAATAAACTTCTTCAGTACATACCCATTTCCTACATTTATCTTCACTTATCACATTGCATATTAACTTACTTTCAAACATTCATACTTTCAAAACAAACACAAGTTCCCTCTTCCAAACAAAACACAATTTTCGCCTTCACCCACACAATTTTCACCTTCACAACTCCACATCTCCAACTTTCAAAATCCGATAATATGCTAAATACAATTTCAAGAAAAGATTTAAAATTAACTTCATTACTTTCCCAAACTAATTTGAATTTTCACAACAAAAAGATCTTATCTTTCCAACAATTTGTAAGTCTTCAAGAACACATGTATATAAACCATTACCAAAGGGCCACTGATTTATATGAGTGAGAATGGTAAACAAACATATTAAATAGCCTATGATAACTTGTTTTCATTTCATTGTTAAGATATGTTGAAAGAGAAAGAAAATAACAACTTACGACTATTTATTAAACCAAATTCATAAGTGAAATTAAGCAATGAATTTAAGAAAATTTCTCAGAATTTGTGGAGGGATCGATCAAAACTATCAAAAGAGTTTAGTATTTTGTTTACTTATCGATTAACATTGTTCCCAAAAATGAAAACTCAAAAACCATTCAAAGAATTAATAATGCAACCACGAGAAATAAAAATGGATTGAAAGCCATTCTCCTTTAAAAAAAAATTATTATATACATTCTATCAAAATTTCTTCATCATCTTTACTGCCACATGCTTATCAAAAAATGAACTATAGATTTTGTCTTAGATTTTGTCGAAAAAATTCATATTATAATTTTCAATTTTTGATTTAAATGGATGAAATCAATCAAAGATAAGGAGGAAGAGGAGGTGAAAGAGATATACCTAAATATGGAATGGAATGGATCGGCTAGGGAAGGAGAGAAGAGCTTGCAAATCCAGAGAGCGACTGATGAAACGAGGGCTTGGGGTCGACCTTGGAGTTAGTGAATCGAGATGGAGATGAGGCTTGGGCAGTATCATGTATGAGAGGAGGAGCGCTTGGATGTTTCATGTATGAGAGGAGGAGGCATGGACGTTTTTTTTGTGTTGAGGGAGATGAGAGTGGTTGCGTATGGGTTTGAGGGCGAGGAAGTGGGTGGTATGGGTTGTTGGCTGAACCTTTGACTGGACCGTTCGTTGTTACATTTGAAGGCCTTAATGATTTCGGATTCGGTGATCATGGGTTCATTGGATTCGTCTCGTCGATCCGTTCGAAATATCAGTATTAAGCTCTGTCAAATCGTAGACCGTTTGGTAAACTCAAATTGCCGCGTTTAAACCTTCAAACATCGCTTGCCCTTGATTCGGATTCATTTGGGCTCGGATTGGTTGATCTTGGTGTCGTTGGGTTTTTTGTACTCCTGAGACGCTTAGTATCGACTGTAAGTTGCTGAAATCGAAGTTTGGATGTTCTTCGAATTAATTTTTGAGTTTCCAAACTGATTTTGCATGAGATTGAATAACCTATAATATATATTCGTGCCGATAAGATAATTGTTGACGACGATAATTATTATTATTATATATACTTACTGAACGAGTTCAAAACGGGTCAGTCGGAGCCATTGAAATCAAATTCAATTTGAAGTTAATTTGTTTTATTTTGAATTCAATTGGTGAATTGAGTTTTGAGCCAAATAATGTATCATTGATCGAAAATAAAATAGATTGAGTCGATCGACATCGACGAATTCATAAATCGAGCTTATTGAGTGACATTTCGGAGTTTGGATGATTTGGATGAATTGGATTTGATCGAGTTGAATGATAAGTCTGAGTCGATGCTACACAGTGCTAGGTATCCACCTAAGAGAATCCTGCAGGTGACGTCTATTCTAGTAGAAGACCTAGATGCTAGAATCGAATCCGGGGAAATTGACCTCAAATTATGAGGTCAACACGGGCTAGGTGTCCTAACATGCCACAAGAGTAACACCTAAAACCAGGAAATGGGTTTACTAACCAATGTTTGTGATGGTGCCTCTTTATAGGTTTATGTGATACATGTTATGTTGAGGAATTATACAATTAAGCCATTAAAGGTGGTGTT
The DNA here is from genome assembly GCF_001605985.2 of Dendrobium catenatum. Lineage (NCBI taxonomy): Eukaryota > Viridiplantae > Streptophyta > Magnoliopsida > Asparagales > Orchidaceae > Dendrobium > Dendrobium catenatum. Next base: position 2,010,277 of record NW_021319486.1, read on the forward strand.
TTATTATTTTCAAGTGTAGTAATTTTTGCTTGTAAAAAATTATTTGCATGTTCATAACTTGCCACATCCACTTTTAATGCATGTTCACTTCTATCTAATTAACATGCAAGTTCATCTAAATCCTTAAATACTTTTTTCTAACTCAATATATGATGTTTACAAGGAATTGTGTGCATTAGATAACTCAGTATGCTTCTTATTTAATGCATCAAACTCATATAATAAATACATATGATCATTATCTAAAGTAGAGTGCTTCATAATTAGACTATCATGCCTTTTTACAAAGTTAAAAATTTAATATTTAGACTAGCATGCATTTTCTTAAGCTTCTTATATGAATCATGAATATTTTCTAAAATAATATGTAATTCATCAAAGGAGAGTTGTCATACCTTATCTTGATTAGATTGATCAAGATTATTATTAGCCATTAGACACAAATTAGTTATGTCCTCCTCTGCTTATTTTTTAGATGACTTTGAGAAAAAGTTTGCCCAAAAGGTTTTCTATCTATTGCTTGCCCCTTCTGTACTTGGGTTTCTCTTCACCCTTTTCTTTGATCGAGAGTCTTTAGATTGGGGAAGTCATGGCTTCTTGTACTCAAAGACAATTATATCAGATGAAACTTTAGTAGATTTGTGACCTTTACATTTACTCAAGTTGTTATGATGACATTTTTGTTTTCTTTTCAGAAAGCTCTTGAACTGGTGCATCGTCAAGACTATTTCATCATCTTCATTTGCTAAAGAGTTATTGCTATCATAATCATTTACTTTTAGTACCACCGTTCTCTCCTTTTTCTTTTTTTCTTCATCATTTTGCCTTTGACTCACCCCTTGCTCATAGGCAATGAGTGATCAAAGCATATTGTCAATAGAGTAAACATTTAAATCTTTTGATTCAGTAATTATAGTTATTTTGCATCATAAGAGCTAGGCAGACAACGTAGATTTTTATTAACTTTTTTAGAGTTTGATAGTTCTCTACCTAGCGCATGCAAGGATGTTACTATCTGGGTGAACCTGGTGTATATTTCAGACATAATCTCGCTACGTTTCATGCAAAAAAATTCATAATCACATAAAAGAATGTTTAGCCTATACTGTTTCACTTCATTGGTTCCCTCATAGGTGATACATAACATATCCCAAATCTCTTTTTTGATAGTATATGTAAAGACTCGTATATAGTCTTTGAATTTTAAAGCAAAAAAGAAATAATTCAAACACTTAGCATTCAACTGTGCAAGTTCCCTATCCTCATTACTCCATTCATTAAAGGGAATATCAGTTTTAAGACCATTAATAGTATGCGATAGAAGTTAGTAACCAGTTTGAATCATATGTCAAATTCTATAATCAATGGATTACAAAAATGTGGACATGCAAATTTTCTAGAAATCAAATGAGATGTTTTGAAATAAAGGTGGATGGGTTATTGAATAATCCTTCACAGTGTTACGATTACCAAAATGTGTCATTGATCATTTATCTAAAGATTTTCTAAAACACTATTTTTGAAACCCCACTCTGATATCACTTGAAAGTATGAGATTAACCAAGAGGGGGCATGAATTAGTGCTTTTAAAATAATCCTAAGCATGAGTACTAATTTTTTGGATTTTTTTGAAACACTTAAAAATAAGCAATTTTTTCTTTTTAGTATGCGGAAGCTAACAAATTAAATATGCCTTCCAAAATCATGATAATGAAATTCTAATTATCATGACAAAACATAGATCTCAAAATTTTATCAAGCAGGTATAGCTAAGATGAAGTGCAAAAAGTAAAATGCAGAAAGTAAACTTAGAATGAACACACCATATTTTATAGTGGTTCATTCAAACCTTAACCTATGTCCACTCCCTGAAGTCTTCCACTCTGAGTATTGCACTAACACAAAGGGACTCTCCTTTTGCTCCTTTAGCAAGGTAGAGAAGCCCTTACAAATCTCTCTTTCATAAACCCGGTGCAGTAAAGAACCAAAACTTCTTTTACATGCAGAGAATCCTAACTAGAGAAGGTAGATATCCTCGAGGACCAACTAAGAAGCCTCTCTCCCTAGAGAACTCCCACAGGACTCACCAAGGCTATAGGAAGAGAAAGCGTACAGCTAGCCCAGAGCAATTATGTGATTCCCCTCACAATCCTTCTCCCTCACTCCCAATCTCACCTTCTCCTTCCTCTCACAAGCTCTGATTTTCTTCTAAAGCTCCCTCTTAGATTTCCTCCTTCAGCCAAGTTCCTCCTTTCACATCTTTTTGAAAAAGGTTAAAGGATTGCTTTTATAATAGGCTTCAAGAAACCCTAAAAATTCAAATTAGTCCTCACTATTTGTATAGTACGATCAAAGTTTGTATTGTACGATCAGTTTAAAACTAGTACAGTCCAGATAAAGGAGAACAAACAGTTCATAATTTTTCAACACAACGTATAGTATGATCTAGAGATCATCTAGTACGATCTATTAAATTTCCTTTATTCATACGGATTGAATCCTGGGATGACCAAAAGTCGTCTATGTTGATCGTCTTGTACTGTATAATTTTGTATAGTACGATTAATTATTTTCAAGTAGTTCATCCAGTATGATATTAATATCATTCCATATGATTAGAAACAAAAATCATGGTTCTGTCAGGTATGATCTGTGGGATGACCAAATTTCATCTCTATTCTTCGTACAGTATGGTAAAGATGTATAGTACGAATCAAGAATCATTAATTAACCACCATTTGATTGCCTAATTATGGGGGTTAATTTTAGTAAGATTTTAAATAATCATACAGTACAATTGTAATCATACAGTATGAATAGTTAAAGAGTCAAAATTTAAAATCTTACTTAAATTACTCTGGAGGCTAGGGTTTTTATATTGAAATAAATTGTATAGTATGATTAAGATCATACCGTACATTTGAGATTGTATCGTATGATTAGTTCATAGAAATTAATCTTTTAATTAGCCGCTAAGCCTATTTCTCAATCAACAGATTATATAGTATGAATTAAAATCATACAGCATGATTTATCAAAAAAAATATTTTAAAAAATAAACTCCCTTTGTGTGAGTGTGTGCATGGTCACCCTCTTTACATACACTCTTTTGTGGCCAAACTCAAGAAACAAAAAATAAAGAAAATATAAAATACAGACTCTTTCACATCCTATTCTACCCAGGCTTGAGTCTTAAGATGTCTTGAGCAGTGTGTATATTACCTAAAATGTTAGTGCTCCCAAACAAAAATAACATCTAAAATATACAAGGAAGAAAGTAATAATTTTGTCATCATCAAAACCATGGATTAGGGATCCTTGATTGCAACATGGGTTATTGGCGAGAATAATGCCTGATGAGTTATCTCTATGAAGATATTGATTGTTGAATGTGGATATTGAAGTCCTGTACAAGTTGACGAAGCCATATTATGTATGTTATAGCTACAACCGGAGCATGATATTGATGTCCTTGTAATGGTATGCTGCTTTTTGACATTCCATGAGAGAAGCGTGTTGCCTCAAAATGTATAATAGCTGGATGTTAAGGGTTTGGTAGATGGATACCTAGCCAAATTGATAGCAGAGAATAAGATCAGTCGAAGAGGTCCCTGGGAGATGGGAAGACCTTATTGTATGGAGCCTTTAATATAATTTAGTAGCCGCTTAAGAAGGTAAACATGAATGGGTTGAGGGTTGAGCATATGTTGGCATAATAGATTAACTTGGTAGGCAATAACTGGTCTAGTGAGAGTCAGGTATTGAAGGGAACCTATAATTTGTCGATGCTTATGGGGTGTGGATGTGAGGAAGTCTAGAGGAATGTCCTTGGGAATTTTGGTATAGGATGGGTTGGTGAGCGGTTGGCATAGAAGCATTCTTGCATTGATGAGTATTGATTTGGCATATTGGATTTGGGATAAAAAGAGCGAGTTTGGAAGGCTGACGATGGATATTCCAAGGAAATTGTGGACATGACCCAAGTTTCATGGCAAATTGTTTCTAAAGATATAAAAGAACGTTAGAGATTATAGTATTATTGTTACCTATTAGTAGAATATCATTGATGTAAATGTGTAGATATAGATGGTTTCCTTTTTTAGATAATGTGAGTAGTGAGGGATCAGCTCGGATGTGATGAAATCCAAACTGCTGTAGATTTTGTGGATCAATAATTTATGATTTTGATGAAAGCAAACATTTTTATTTCTCTACGATTGCCTTATGTACTGACATTTTAGGTTCACACGATCGGACTGCAATTTGAAATCAGCTCAAGATTGGGTAGACTAGGTCTGAGTCAGTTTGTACTTTTTTCCTTTCTTGAGTCTATTGTATTTGGTGTGGCTCCTGATATTTTGTAACTTGGAAGATTTCTAACTGTTCCCTAGAGTTTATTGTTTTTGGTAACATCGTCCGGGATGATTTTATATCGTCCTTGACGATCAATTCAAAAGCAGAAACCCTAATTAGGGCATCCTCATTAAAGCAGCTGTCATTATGCAAAATATATCATCCTGGACGATTTTGTATTATCAGCTATGATGATAGGCTCAATTCAGAAAGAATAAGCCGCCAAATCTAATTAGAAATAACCTATTTTTGGACATCGTCCAGGTGGATCGTCCAAGACTATAAAATATCGTCCAGGATGATCCAGGTCAATTTTTCCAATTTTTCTCTAGAATTTAAGGAAAGCAATTATGACTTGATTTCACGATCAAATCGGCCTGGACGATCGCCAAATCGTCCTGGCCGATGTGCTGGACGATTGGACACCGGATAGCTATTTTTCAGGGCGATGTTCAGGACGATAATCCACGATTTGTTCTGATCGTCCAGGAAGATATATTATCGTCCTGGATGATATGAACAAACTTATTCTGATCGTCCAAATCGTCCTGGCTGATTGGGCTTAAATTGCACAGATCGTATAGGATGATATTAGTATCGTCCTGGATGATAATGTCGGCATATTGCATTAATGAGCTTATTTTGAGATCTTCTATTTAAGCTATGACATGATACTTTGTAAGTGTCTTTGTCAGCCAATGTAGCTTCGTTCTTGTGGGGCAAACTTAAAGAGAGAGCTTGAAAAGGAGTGAGGAACGGGTGAAGTCTGAGAGGGAGAAGATCCTGTGAGGGGGGACTCAAGGGAGTGTGGAGGGGATTCCACACGGTTGCTCCGGTAGGCTTGCATCTTAATATCGTCGAATTCAAGGCTTGTCTCGAGGGAAGTTCACAAAAGAAGAAGTTCACTTTGGAGTCAAAGGACCTGGCGACTCCGCCACACTGGGGAAGGTGGAAGTGATTTTATAAGGGCTTCTCTGCCTAGCTGTGGGGGCTAAAGGAGAGACACTTGTTTTAGTGCAATACTTGGAGGGTGCCTCCAAGGAGTGGACGTAGGTCAAGATTTGACTGAACCACTATAAATCCGGCGTGTTCTTTCTTATTATTTGCTTTCGCATTTAATTTCCGCATTTGGTTTTCTTTGTGGTAATTTTGGTTTGAGTTTTATCTTTGGTTTTAAATTTATCCAATTCACCTCTCCCTTTGTTAGCCTTGGGCCAGTTCATAAGGGCTTAACATCCCTAACGAACTTTCAAGTGCCATCTGACCACTTTTAAGTGGTATCAGAGCCGTATTCATAAAATAAGTTTTTAAAAATTTTTTAATTTTAATCCATGGCTAATTTTTCAAATCATAATATTGCGGAAGGTTATTCAATCACGAGACCACCTTTATTTGAAAATATTCCTTTTAATTTTTTGGAAAATTTGCATGACTACTTTCTTGCAATCGATTGATTTTCTCATGTGGCATACGATTTTAACTGGTTATTCATCACCATCACGTATTGTTAATGGAGTTAAAACGGATATTCCTTTCAATCAATGGAATAGGGAAGAGTAAGTAAATGTTCAATTGAATGCAAAATCTTGAAATTTCTTTTTCTGTGCTTTAAATTCTGAAGATTTTATGTTAGTATCCACGTGCACTACTAGTAATGAAGTTTGGGATAAACTACACACCATATACGAAGGCACTAGTGAAATCAAGTAATCCAAGTTGAATATGTTAATGCATGATTTTGAATTGTTTTTCATGAAACCCTATGAGACGATCTTAGACATGTATACCAGATTCATTCAAATTGTAACATCATTGCATGCTTTAGGAAAAGAATTTTCAAATTTTTTAAAAAGTTAACAAAATTCTTCATTGTCTACGTGGTGGCATAAGGGTCTCACATGCTAAGTAGTTGCTATTTGTGAATCAAAAATTTAAAATGAATATTCTATTGATATTTGATTGGCTAACTCATTCCTTAACAAGCAAGGTTTGGGTCAAAGACTTTAAGATGCAGGAGAAAACGATTGTTCTAAAAGATGAAGATATAAAAAGATAGCTTAGTGGTAACGAATGTAATGACTTGTCAAGCAAATCAATAAGCTCCACGCAAAAAAAACAAAGTGGAAAAAAGGTAAAATGGTAAGGATGTTCATATTCCTTCTAACGTTATTTGCTTTCGATGTAGGAAACCTGGACATATAAAAAATCAGTGCTCTAATTTAAAAATTCTACCTACGAAAGAAAAGGGCAAGGCAAAGCAAAATTTAAACTGGGAAATAATGAAAGGCAAAAAATCTCATGGGCAGATCTGGTTCTGAATCATCAGACTAGGAGGAGATAATGGTTAAAAGCCTTTCGTGTTTTTGTGTGTGTTTTTATTTTTTATATTTTTCATTTTTATTTTGTGTTTTGTTTTGTTATTCTTTAAATTTTCATTTTTGTGAAAGTTTCTATGAATCAACACACACATATACTTTTTCAAAAATGAAAAAATCTACTTCCTGCTATTTCTTGAAATCTTTGGTAAGTTGTGTTTGACTTCTCTAAAATAGGTCAAAAGGAAGGAAACTGATGTTTTTGATTCTCAATCTCTATTTCCTAAAAAGAGGTTATCCTACTTTTGATTTTAAAATCTTTCATCTTTTAAATTGGTTTAAAACTAAATTTTTTATCTCTTTACAGTTTATTTATCGCATAGGGAATCTTTTTGCAAGTTGTGTTGAATCTAACTCTATAATTTTCTTTAATCAAGAATTCGCTTTATTCAATAGGATGGTTTACTTTTTTTTTAAGATTTCAGAAAGGTAAGCATATTAAAAAAAA
>NW_021319486.1:2018857-2090209 GCF_001605985.2 Dendrobium catenatum
GGAAGTTCACCAAAGAAGAAGATCTCTTTGGTGTCAAAAGACCCGGCGACTCTGCCGCACCGGGGAAGGTGGAAGTGATTTTGTAAGGGCTTCTCCGCCTAGCTGTGGGGGCTAAAGGAGAGACACTTGTTTTAGTGTAATACTTGGAGGGTGCCTCCAAGGAGTGGACGTAGGTCAAGGTTTGACCGAACCACTATAAATCCGGTGTGTTCTTTCTTATTATTTTCTTCCGCAGTTAATTTCCGCATTTGGTTTTCTTTGTGGTGATTTTGGTTTGAGTTTTATCTTTGGTTTTAAAGTTATCCAATTCACCTCTCTCTTTGTTAGCCTTGGGCTGTTCATAAAGGCTTAACATCCCTAACGAACTTTCAAGTGCCATCTGAGCACTTTCAGTAGAGACTATGAGAACATATGAAACCACAACTATGGGGCCTGTTTAAGGCCATAAATAGCTTTCCAAAGTAGGCAAACAATGTTTAGGTGTTGGGACTCTTCAAATCTTCTTGGTTTTTTTATGTAGATTTTGTCCTTTAGAGTTTCATGGTGAAACATGTTTTGAACCTGCCATTATTTGTTGAGAGCTATGATCAGTAGTGCTCGGATAATGGGAAATTTAGCTACTGGGCTGAAAGTCTATGGGTAGTTTATTCCATATTTTTGTTTATGGCCTTGAGAAACTAGACACGCTTTGTGGCGAGCAATTTATCCATTGTCATGTAGTTTGGTATGGTAGGTCCATTTACAACCCATGATAGATGTATTAGGTGGTGGTGGGATGAGATCCCATGTTCCCCGTTGTTGAAGTGCAAGAAATTCGGTTGCCTAGCCTGCCTCCAATGTGGATGTTTGGATGCTTCCAGGTAGGTAGTTAAGTCGAGTGAGTTGTAGTAGTCGGGATTGGAATGTTGATGAAGGACATTGAGTATTGTGTGTGGTTTTAATGAGCCAGTACGAAGTTTGGTGACCATTAGATGGAGTGATGTATGGGCTGGTGGGATTGAGGTTGATGAAGTAGAAGGTATATGAGATGCTTGGATGGGTTCATTGGGTGCTAGAGTGGAAGGAGTGTTTTGAGCCGACGGCGTTGGGATTACTGGAGTGGGTAATGGCGTTGTGGTGGTGTTGGAGGTGGATGAAGGGTTAAGGAGGAATGAATTATAATGAGGTTGATCATGATTGATGGAGGGAGGTTATGGTTGTTGGAATGGAAAATTGGACTCATCAAAGATGACGTGTCTAGAAATGATAATTTTGTTGTTTGTAGGATTGAGACATTTGTATCCTTTATGAGATGGGGAGTATCAAAGGAATACACATGGGATGGATTGTGGAGTAAGGTGAAGGAAGCCATGGATGATATTGTAGCTCATTGCACACACTGAATACATACGATATGCAATAAGAAGAAGATGGAGATTGTATAATACAATAGCTCATTGCACACACCGAATACATACGGTAGGTATATATGCCTTTGCAGGTGTGCATGAGTGATTCATCTATTATGTTACTAATGAGCGGCTGAGATCAAGTCTGCATGTAAAGTGGCATCTGCTCTTTCTATTTTGCTTTTAATAAGCTTATAAAGCTAAACCATTTACAGTACTCGTAATCTTTTATCATCTCCCCTCTATATTTCTTTTAATACTTTTCTACTAGACAAACTCCAATGGTATAACATGAATTGGAATAAAGTCTCCATCAATTTAATAACCCAAATCAAACGCTGACCCTCTACTTAGAATTTTTTTCTTATTGACCCGGAAGGAACTCTAATTCCATTGGCTTAGCATTACCAATTCCTCTTATTTATATAAACACTAATTAAATTTAAGGGTCACTATTAAATTTAAGAGGAAAGTACATACATATCATAAATTTTTTGTATATATATATATATATATATACTAAATTTTGAAATCGCATAAAAAATCACTTATATTAATTTATTTCATATAAAATATATTTGTTCATGCATAATTTTATTTAATTTAAAAGCTAAAGTAGTACATATCAATATATAAAAATTTTGTAAAATATATGCAAATTCTCCTAAATTTAATTTTGCATATTTAAATAAAATTTCCAATTTCTAGTTTATTTTCTTTTTTTTATTATTATTATTGAAGGAATCCATTTGGTTAGCAGTGGCAACGAATTTAAGTTCCCATGACACGAAACACAAATCAATCTTAGCAAACACCATTTGAACCCTTACAAACGTTACCCTGTACAACGTGTTTTGGGTACTATAAAATCTTTATACATAAAATATATAATCCTGATCTAAATTAAAAGTGCAATAAAGAACAGAGAAAAAAGAAAATAAAAATACAGAGATTGGACTACATGCCCTGCCCTTGACTACAATTCACGTATGAACTTTGCGGGGGAAGCAAACACAATACTGCTGCAAGGCTCAAAGAATAACGAAACAATAGATGACATCTCCCCTCAAACGCCAACATCCTACTTGTTCGAATTGCTGCTCGTGGCATTCGGCTTAGAATCTGGGTTATCACTTTTGTCCGTATCAGAGTTATCTCGCTGGGAGTCTATTTCACTGCTTCCAGCCCGGTTCCTTCGATGCCTCCTGTCCTGTCAATTAGAATAACATATGATACCTAATGTTGTAACAATATAACAATATATGTCCCAAAAAACAATATAACAATATTCCATTGCTAGAACATTGAACGGTGGGTTCGGGAGCGCTGCGAGAATGATCTCTAGTTTTTCAATTTTCATAAGCTCTTACCTAACAAAGGCTCCTCCCATAATTTATGACCTCTCAGGGCAGAATTTGGCTGAAATGGAATTATGATCATGTCAACTTCACTTCCATCCTCTCTACCTCTCAGTTTATCCATGGGAAACTCAAATTTGATTGGAACTAAAACTTTTATGCTCACAGCAGTTTACGCCTCGAATTCCTATGGTGAAAATCTAGTTTATGTAACTCCTTAAGAGCTATTAATTCTCGAGTTTATAATCTTAAGATTCCTTGCCGTATTCTGGGAGACTTTAGCTGTAGTAGATTCTCTCAAGATAAAGTGGGGGTAAATAATAAGTTATGGGAGTTGAACAATATGATTTTTTATACAAACTTGAACGAGTTGGCTTCTGTGGGTTGGCTTTTTTGTGGCTCAACCAAAGATCGGAGAACCTTATACACATTAAAGTAAACAGGGTGCTTATTAATGAGGATTGGCTGGATCACTTCACTAGCTCCTATAAAGTGGAATCTCCCAATTGCTCAGATCATTCACCCATGATTATTCTCACCACTTCCGACTGCAAATTAAATCATCGTTTCCTATTTAAAAACTACATAAGCAACTTTTCTCAATTTTGGGAAGTTTTACTCCAGGATTGTTTGGTTGGATGAAAAGTTAATGCAATGCATAAAAAATGCTTTGCTTTTTAACTATTTGGTGTTTGGTTGGCCACAGAGGTAAAATAATTTCGCAGTGTATTCAGAATTCCCACCTTAATTCATTTTTGGCGTAAAGTAAACCCACTCAAAATCAAGCAAGAAAGGAATTCATAGGACAGTATCTTATTTGGCACCTTCATTTCTACTCGACATCACTCTTTAGGAGGCGTCCACAATTTGATTTTCATCTTCTATATTTCTCCGTTGTTGTTCGACTTCATTGCTTGCATGCGGAGTCGATTCTTTGGCTCTTCCAGTTTTGTTTGACTTCGCTCAAAATTGACGAAGCCGGCCGTTGCTACAAATAGCGCGGAGAATCTCTGCTCCAACTTTGCCATTCGCCTCCGGGACGACCGCCCTGAATTCCATTTATCTCCACCAGACGATTCTTCTGATTCGCTCGTATCTGCTTCGAAGCAGTGGATGAAGCTAGCTTGATCGAAGCGGCAACCTGGATGAGACGCTCCTTTGCTCCAAGGTATACCTTTACATTTCTAAGCAATGCAATGTACGTCACTCCGTACAGAAACCTTGAGCCGCAGGATGGCCGGACCACCCCATGCAGGAACCTGTAGCTGCAAGGTGTGTCTTATGTGTTTGATCGATTGTGCGACTTCAATATGGAAAATAAATTTAATTTGGGAATATGCACACTAGTTGCTCAATTGAATATCTCATCCAAATGGCCTCTGATTTTAGTTTACTCTACATACACCCAGCCAAACATAAAAAATAGTTCCCCTGCATTCACTTTACAGATAACCAAATAGCCCAATTATTTACTTTACACTAGACTCACTTTACAGCCAACCAAACAGCCCCATAGTGTCTTTATTGAACCCCATAATGGGGACCCTATACATTATCTTTACTCCTTTTTAAGCAAGCTCAAATCTAGAATCAGGAAAGTGGATTGATGCTCCTATAATCTTCTCATCAAATCTTTGAAGTTCCGAGAATTCCAACAGGGTGCATGCTTTTTAAGCATCTGTCATTTGATCCCCTAAATCCTCAACTTAATGCATTGGCTAAAATTTTGGGAGATAAGCTTTCCAACGATAGTGCTGATTGGGCCTCTTGGGTTATTCAAAGAGGCAGATCTAAGTGGTTAAACAAAGGAGAAGACCTTAAATTTCCTTATGGCAAGATTAAGGGAAGGAGAAACCACAACTATATCAAGGAGATTATCACTAATCAATGAACATTTACTTCCACCCATGATATTGCTCTCATTGCAACTTCAAAATTAAATCCCTCTCTGACTGGGAGACTTCAATATCTCAGATTTAACATATGAAATACCATTGGATACTAGATTAGGGGAGCAATGTTACCTAAAGCCTGCATTAAATTCATCAACAAGGTAAGTGCTAGATTTCTTTTCATTGGTGATATTAATGAGAAAACGACTCATCTGATTGCATTAAAGAATACTTGCAAACCTCTACGGTATGGGGGCTTTAATATTCCTGCTCTCAATGATATTGTTTTCGCCTACAATTGTGGCATAGTTTGGAGATTCCTTCACAACAATTCTATTCTCACTAATTGGTGGCAACGTTTAAAATTGCGCAATAAAAGGCGCGTCTCAGCGCATTTTCGACCAATTAAGCCTCAAAGCCTACGCAATAAGTTTAGTTTATGAGGCTTACGCCTCAAGTTTACTGAGGCGCGCCTCTCGCCTCATATATTTAAGCGTCGCCTTTTTAAAATTTAACCTAATTTTATCTTTTTTTTTTTTCAATTCGGACCGCCACCACTTGGCCGACGTGGCGCGCCTAGTGAAATGTCGACGTGGCATCACATGTTAAACCGCTTGTAAAGGTGCGATGGCGAGTCGGACGTTCCGATTTTCAAGTTACAGTAAATCTTTGAATTTCAAGCATTCAGCCCGCAGGAATTCAAGCATTCTTCACTGCAGTTTGCTTCTAAGTGGCGTCACCCCCAAAGAAAAAGGGTATATTAATGCTATGTTTCTGTTTCGTAATGCCGTATATTTGTGGTTGCTATGCGTTCGCCGTTCAAGGCTGCTGAAAGAGTGACTTTCCGATTTATATGCTAAATTCTATGTCATACGCATGGCTTCCTCGAAACTTTTTAATGTTTGATAGCTGTGATGGCCACTCGTGTTTTCTCTGTATTTGTATTGGGTCGTTGAGTGTCGTTTATATGTTTATATAGGTGATTCTTTTAGATATGTATTTATGGAAATTTGAAACGCACTAAAACCTAACAGCAAATTTTAACACCATCGAGTAAATATGCGTAGGCTGTGCGTCACGCAATGCATTCTTTTGTGCGTACACAATGGCATACATGTTGCGTACTTCAGTGCTTAAACTCTGCGTACTTTATGCGTGCGTATAATTTGTTGTATGTTTCCTGCACTTGTGTGTGTGATGTGTGCGTAATATATGCGTATGTTGTGAGTACACTGTGCGTAACCAGTTGCTTATATTTTCTGCGTATAGTTGTGCGTGTTTTGTGCGTATCTCATTTACTTATTTTTAATCTAATCATTTTTTACAATTTTCAGATATATGTTCGCCCAATTACCTATAGATGTTATGTTTCTTCGTTTCGAATAATCTGTGATAACTTTGCTCGGCAAATTACTCCTGAGTCAAGGACATATTGAAAGCATTTAAAGATGAATACAGTTTTGGAATTTCCTGGGTTTGAGCAAAATGTCCCTCTTATTTTGAGCTGATCTCAAGGTGGGACATTTCAAAACAATGCTTTGTTATAAAAGGTCAACCCATTCCTTTCACTGGCTGATGAAGTGGCCCTTCTTACTGGTCTGCCAAATAAAGGAGAATAAATATCCTGCGCCATTCCTTAGCACATTACTTCAGTTACATCAACGGAAATAAGGAATGACATGACGGAGTGAAGAAGCAAACCCCCCCCGGAGACTATGTTAAGAACGTTTATCATGTATTTATTTTCAATTTACTTTTCTTCAACTTAACACTTCTTCAAAACGCCCTCGGTTGATCAAAGAATAGCAAATAATCCAGATGTTTTTTTGTCAAATAAACTGGGCTAGGTTCAATTAGGGAGTTTTTATGTTGGAGAGTTTAATAGGCAGCCTCCAAGATTTTAAATAAGAAGCCAGCAGGTTACATCAACGGTTTTGTACCTCTGCTAATTGTGAGTGCTAAGTGCTAACTGGCTAAATTCATATCAAAATTTTATTGGCTCAATATGAGTGTTAAAATTTTCTTTCATCTTATGGGCAGATTTGGTTCTTGGAGCATACTACTATTCTCATGCTCCCTATGTATGTCTGACAAAAGGCCCCGTTTTCTCGAAGGGCTGATGATATTGTTATACTACAGAGGTGATCACTAACTTATTTGCTAATATAAGGAAAAGTCAGATTTTGTAATGTCTACAGCAGTTTCCCAGGAAGAAATGGATATGGTTAATGTCGAGAAATATCCACCAGACTGCCTACAATCCCTGATTCCCACTCATATCGAGCATATCCACCCATCAAAAAACAACCCCCCTAATCTCCCCATCATACCCCACCTCCTCAGCAAGACCCCACCAATCTCCTTAGTAACGCACATTTAAGTTTTTCTGGCTGAATGCACTTCAGTCTATACAGAAACAATCATGAAATCCTGCACAAGAAACATGCACAAAAACTTTTTTTGAGAATTTGAAAGCAGGCTAGCATGAAAGTTTGAAGATCTTACTGAGAGAGTTGGAGTTATTGAGGTCAAGCTCAATAATTATTATTGATCAGAGCAAAGTAGTTCCTTAGAAAAGATCTATTAGCTTACTCTTCATCTTCCAATAAGAGACAGAGATCAGATATCCACACCACACAGCCCCCAATGAACAAAATGAGGCCAATCCCAGCAAAAGATCCAATCCTACCAAAAGATCCAATCCCAACAAATGAGCCAGTCCCAAGCAGAAATGCAACTTGTTCCATATACAAACCAAATGAACCAATACCAGTAGATAACATTCAAATAAAACCTGTAACTTATGTTTATGCCAGCTGAAATAAAAAAATTAAAGAGGACTTATGTGTTTGACTTCTGAGAAGAGAAAATTTTGTGCTAAAAATGATTTGCAAAAGTACTCTAAAAGGTAAAAAATTACAACCTTTTTTTTGTTTGAAGATCTATATGCATATGATATGCGTGTTGTATGCGTATGATATGCGTGGGTTATGCTTATTATATACGTGTGGTATGCGTATGATATGCGTGTGTTATGAGTATGATATGCGTGGGTTTATGCTTATGAAATGCGTATTTTATATATTTATTTTTTTTTTGCAGGGATGATAGTATCGTGTTTGTTATTAACATTCTTATTTCTAGATCTGAGATTGATGAGGTTATTAAGCGAACAGTTATTTAGGCAATGAACATGTAGATATTTTTGTCTATCTCTTAGATGAAAGTGTAACCTTATGCCAGTACAAGTACCTATAAATTCTATACATCTCTCAAATCTATTGGTTAGCTAACTTAGTATTCAATTTATCAGTTTAACTTTAGATAAGTAACTTAATATACTCATTCTTAGTTCTTACATTTACTACTTACACTTGCAGAATAACAAAGGAATGGAAGAATTATCCAAATTGCAAAATCGAACCAACATAACCGATTTTTCTGTTACTTCAAACAACATTTTATTACAACCATCATTGACTCCGATCACAATTACCCTCTGGTTGGTTTGCTGAAAGAAAAAAAGTGGAAAATTTTATGACTCATTGGACCACCGCGTCAAAGAGCATAGGCTTGTTGTTCCAAAATCGTAAGTGTTAGTCTGTTAGATACCTTAGGTCATTTAGATGAACATAACTCTTTCAAATTTTAAAAAAATTTACAGAACTAATCCTTGCTCTACGTATATTTCAAGTTAAAGCCCTATTTCTGACCACGAAAGTAGCTTTTGATAGTGATATAGAAAATGGAAGCTTTCCTACCATTAAAGGAATAAAACCGCATAAAACACAGAACTCTTTTGATTGTGGAATGTTGTCTTTAAATATATGGAAAGAATAATTCTTGAAGGCAACACTGATTTGACTGATAGTACAAATTGGCAACACACATGCCAAAGTATAGGACAGAATTTGCTAGAAACATGAAATGGTATGAATGACTATTGTAAAACGTTGTCAAAATGATAATTTTTCATTCTGTGTATAAATGTTTTTCATTTGATTCTGTGTATAAATATTTATTTAAATATAGTACGCATAACGAACGCATAAAATACGGCTAATGAACTCGCAACATATGTATTACGAACGCATAGAGTACGCATAACGGCACGCATGATGACACGCAGACATAAGCAGTAATTTTTATTTTCAAAATTCTATTATATTATTATGAGCCTTTAGACAGGTATGTGTGAATGACTAGTATGTGTTGGGAGGATAATAGGGTAGATTGATTTTTTATGAGCATTTATTACTTACTAGAACGCACAACGAAAAATTTACATATTAAACATAGAACGCACAACGAACGCATAAAATACGCATAATGAACTCGTAAAATACGCATTACGAACGCATACCGTACGCATAACGGACGCATGATACACGCACACATAAGCAGTAAATTTTATTCATAAAATTCTATTAAATATTTTAATTAATATATATCTTTGTTTGTAAGTTACTTACATTAAAATGATGAAGAAATAAGGAATATGAATATATGATGTTTATGGCTCTTGTTAGATTTGTATGATTTCATTTTCTAATCTTGAACATGATACTTGAACAAGTACAAATGGTTTATGGCTCTTGTTGGATTGTATTTAGGGAAGAGGAATAAGGAATATGATGTTTGTTTGGAAGTTTGTGTTTGGCAATTTCGTTCAAAGATTAGTGTTTGAATTTCTTATTTGTTTTAAAGCAAAAAATAATAATTTTATAAATGATTTTGAAATGTTTTTTACATAGTACGCACAACGAACGCATAAAATACGCATAACATACGCTTAAGGCACGCACAACAAACGCATAAATTACGCATTTAGTACGCATAAAACACGCACACATTCTATTAAATATTTTTGATTACTTACATTTAGTATGGAGTATGGACTGAGGGGCCGTGACATGAATAATAATTTTCGTTAGCTGTGGACTGACGGGTGGCAGATATGGTTGGGAGGATAATAGGGTAGGTTGAATTTTTATGAGCCTTTATTTACAATTTATTACTTACTATTGCTCAACATTAAATTTTTCACTATATAATGCGGGAACGTTTGCCTTATGGCAAAGTGTCAAAGCAAGCTTCTCTTGTAAAAAATCTTACCTTCTGTTGTCCAATATAAATAATCTTTGACAACCAAGCTTTCCATTCATTACTACGATATTTATCCTCCTCCCATGAAATTGATGCCAATAACTTGTAAACTTAAACCTCTCTAACCTGACCAGGTTTCTGTTAACAAGTTATTGGCATCAGGAACATGGGAGGAGGATAAGTATCGCAGTGATGGAGGGAAGGCTTGGTTGTCAAGGTGATTTATATTGGACAAGACATCAATCATAATTCCTGTAGGAAAGTTGATGTTGTTGTCTTGTTGAAGATGTACATTAGGGTCTCTTGTAAAATTGTATTTGTTATAAATGTTCTTTTAATTTGTTCTTATATTTTTTATATTGTACATAGTCATTAAATGTTCTTTTTTTTGTATTTAAAGATGTACATTAAATGTTCTTTTTTCTCTTTGACTTTATCTTTCATTAAAAATACGCAATGTTGACGCAGAGACCACGCACAAAAAACGTATGGTGAACGCATAGTTTACCAATATATAACGCATAAGATACGCATAATGTACGCACAATAAAATAATTAACACTCCTGGTACTCAAACAATACCTAGAAAATCATGTTTTATTAACTACTACTACAAAATCATACATTAAATTACATCTGCTCCAAAACACGCAATATGCACGTAGGGTGTACGCACAAAATACGCATAAATACGCATAGAGTACGCAGTGTTCTGCTTTATCGACGGCTCGACATTATATAATACTGAACACATCCAGCCCGCATATTAAACCCTAAACTTATTTGCTTGGAGGTTTCTTCTACTGCGAGACTGCGAGTTGGGTTGCTGTCTTCTCCGTCCGACCAGCGTACGCTTCTGTCCGAGCCTCCGAGGCTGCTGTCTCCTCCGACCTGCATCAGGTCATATAAAAGATTAGTAAGAACTCGTTTGCTTCCTAAAATTTCTCTCAATCAGGATGGTCAAAAATAAGGATAAGGCTGCATCAGGTCATAGAAAAGATCCAGCATGGAAATATAGCACTCAGGTGGATGTAGGAGGAAGTGATAAAACATATGTCTATCTGAAATGCAATTACTGTGATAAAGTTGTGAAAGGTGGTGTGACTAGGATGAAGGAACACCTTTCAGGCTCTCACAAGAATGTTGCTCCATGCTCCAAAGTTCCTGATGCTGTAAGGGAAGAGATAAAGTCATACATGAATAAGTCTATCACATCAAAACATCTTGCACAGAAGCAATTTGAGGATAGAGTTGATGCTGGATCTTACTACGGGAGTGAGCGCAGCGTCAGGGATTCATCTTCTTCTATGAAGCCCATTTCATCTAGGGGTGCTAGAGGGCCTATGGATCATTATATGGTTGACACATCAGAGGATAGGCCTTCTACTACACAGAAGATGGCCCCAGAAAATGCAAGAGAGGCGCGGAGAGAGTGTGTAAGGATATAGGCAGATTCTTCTACGAAAATGCAATTTCATTTAATGTTGCAACATCACCTGCTTATTACAACATGATTCGTTCAGTTGGAGCATTTGGGAGAGGGTTCAAACCTCCAACCATGTATGATTTAAGAACATGGATTTTGAAGGAGTTGGAAAGCACTGATAAAAGCATTGAAGAAATTAAGAAGACTTGGGCCCAAACAGGAGTAACAATTATGTCAGATGGGTGGTCTGATATCAAACATAGAAGTCTGATCAACATCCTCATTAATAATCCTTATGGTACTGTGTTTTTAAGGTCAATTGAAGCATCTGACCAGGTCAAAGATGCTGAGTTCATATTTAGATTATTAGATAGCATTGTTGAAGAGATTGGAGAACATTTGGTTGTACAAATTGTGACAGATAATGCAAGTTCTTATAAGGCTGCAGGTAATAAACTTATGGAGAAGAGGAAACATTTGTATTGGACTCCATGTGCTGCACATTGCATAGATCTGATTCTTGAGAAGCTTGGGGATCTACCTCAACATAAAAATGCACTCACTAAAGCCAAAAAAATAACCAAGTTTATTTACAACCACTCTTGGATTCTAGCTCTTATGAGAAAGTTTTCGAAGAAAGAAATTCTAAGGCCAGCCGCAACAAGATTTGCCACCGCATACTTGACCTTAGAGAGCATGCTGGATGCCAGACAACCTTTAGAGGCTATGTTCACATCTACACAGTGGTTGAGTTGTGCTTGGGCGAAGAAGGCTGAGGGAAAAGAGATTAGAAAGATTGTTTTAAATGACAGATTTTGGCAAAGTGTCTTATATGCCATTACAACCACTAGACCTTTGGTTCATGTTTTAAGGATGGTGGATGCTGAGAAGAAGCCTGCAATGGGTTTCATCTACAATGCTATGGATGAAGCCAAAGAGATGATTGCCTCCAACTTAGGAGGCAGTGAGGGAAGCTTTAGGGAAATTTGGAATATTATTGATGATAGGTGGGAACTACAGCTTCACCGACACTTGCCTGCCGCTGGCTACTACCTAAACCCTCAGTATCAATATGCAGAGAACAAGTCTACAAACCCTGAAATAAAGTTGGGATTATATCATTGCATGGATCGTCTAATAAGTGATGCAACTGAAAGATCAAATGCTGACTTGCAATTGGTACCTTTTAGGAACAAAGAAGGTTTTTTTGGATTACAACAAGCAAAAGATACAATTGCCAAACGATCTCCAGTTGAGTGGTGGATTCAATTTGGTGATGGGACTCCAGAATTACAACGTTTTGCTGTGAAAGTTTTGGGCTTGACATGCTCTTCATCTGGCTGTGAAAGGAATTGGAGTACCTACAACCAAGTGCATACAAAGAGGAGAAATCGCTTGTCGACATTGAGGATGAACTCACTGGTGTATATTATGTATAATAAGAGACTCAGATAGAAATTTGAAGAAGAAAGGAATAATAAGTGATGAAGATCCTTTGCTTTGTGGTGATGTGGCATCTGATGATGAGTGGTTTGTAGATGATGAAGTTGAAGTGATGCCGTCTGAATTACAAGATGAAGATTTAAATGTTGATTTCTTTGATGGTCTTAAAGCATCTACATTCATCACAACTCAAGAACAAATCAAAAAAGGTATATAAATAATATAGTTTTCTTTTCTTAAACTTTTATTAATGTATTACACTATTATTCATTATGATATTGTTAAAAAATATTTACTATTTAGGGAAGAGGAAGATAACTAATAATGAGGAAGAAGAAGCTGATTGGGAGATATTGGACTCTATAGGAGAGGGGGAATAGGAGAGAGCAGCTCATCATAATGATGATTCAAATGAAGACCCCCTTAGTGATGACTAATGAGTGATGATAATGCTGATGACTAGTGAGTTCTTAACTTCTTATGTGATATGTTAATGTCATTGCTATTTATCTTGTGCATTTTTATGTTTTATATATTATTTACTCATTAGTATATACAAAATTTATTATTTTATGTTTACGCAATTTTTTGATTTTGAGGCTTACGCCTCAAATCGCCTTGAGGCTTACGCCTCGCCTCACGAACGAAAAACGCCTCAACACCCGAATACGCAATTTTAAACCTTGATTGGTGGAAATACAAATATATCTGTGTGGAATCATAAGTTTGGGTCCTGCACATTATTATGGAAAAATATTTTTAAAACACCAAGCATTATTAAGCCACACCTTTATTTCTTTAGAAATGTAGCTAGTAAATTTTCTACTTTGTGGGATCCGTAGCTTCATGGGAACTACATGAAGAAATCCCCTAATACTCATCTTGTTGCAGCTTCTGAATATTTATTTACCTCAAATATTACTACTAACGGTTCCTGGTGAATCCCATCAGAGTGGCCAATGGCTGTTACTGCTCTTATCTCCTCGGTTGACAATCATGATAGCAGCCATGGCAGGTTCGTTGACGGAACTTAACTAATCCTTCCTTAAAAAAAATTCATGATGTTTCTTATGATAACTATTCTCCTGTTGCCTGGTTTAAAAACATATTGCATGATAAATACTCCCTGAGATTTTCTGTTTACGCTTAGTTGGCTACATGTGGTGGACTTAGCTGATGTTTTGATTAAAAGGAACTTGCTGGTAAATCCTACCTGTCCCCTCTGCTTTGCTTACCCTAAAATGTTTCCCCCACCTATTCTTTGAATGTGAATTTTCATTCAAAGTTGTCACTGGAATCATCCCTTCCCACTCAACATTTCTGCTTAGGTGAAACATTCATCAAGCATTCGAATTTATATTTGGTCGCTACAAGGACTCCAAAAATGCTACTAATGCATATAAGCTTTGCCTTGTGTTGCTCTCTATATTTCATTTGGAGAGAAAGAAATGGTAGAAGAATTGGATCTGAGATTAAATGTGCTTTCACGGTTTGGCATCACATTGAAAAGGCAATTTTGGTTAAGATCAAGAAATTGAAGGATTTTGAGTCTTCTGGAGCTCTTTCCTTGAATGTGGGAAGTATATCATTTCTGACTTCATGATGAACTGGACTATGATGAAGAATTTATTTGTGGGCCTGTTGACAGATTTTGCAGCTTCCCTCTTGGACGGTCATCTTTAGCAACCGGGGGAATTTACTATTTTTGAGCATTCTGACTGCTATGAAATCTTAATTGGTTGTCGCATTTAATTCTTCTGAGTCCATATTTTTGACAGGAATCAGCTTTATTCCTTTTGGCAACTCTTCAGGCATATTTCAGTTATGTTAGTTCTGTTTTTCTGGGAATGTTTGTGTTGACCTGCTGAAATGAAACAAAAAAAGGGAAATTTCAAATCTTACCTACTCCCCGTCGAGGCCACGACGCACGTCGTGCACGACTTCCTCCCACGTCGCTGGCAGAACGCACGATCGAGCTCGGCATTAAAACGAGACAGAGCTCTTCATTCGCGCTTGCTGGCTTTCTCCGTTCTCCCCTGGACTCCCGATCCCGCTCCTCTCCGAGCTCTTACGCACACGACCCCGAGCTCTTCTCCACTCGATATCTCCTCCGGCTTCCCCATCCGACGGCTCTCCTTCCTGTTGAATCGGAAGCTCGACATTTTGATCGGAAGAGGAATGGGAGCTCGCCTGCTATGAAGGGACCTTCTCCCTTTCGTGCTGCTGCCTCGGCACCTTCGTGGCTGTTTGAAGTCGCTCCCTTCAACGACTTTCCCTTGCCGTCGGCTCGGAAGTCACGACATTTTGATCTAAAGCAACAACAGGAGCTCACTGGCGTGAAGTTAACTTCCTCCCTTTAGCGTCACTTCTCCGACTCCTTTCTTGCAGTTCGATCGCTCCTCCGACGTCTTCCCTTCCTGTCTGATCGGAGCAGACGACTGGAGCTCGCTCTGTGTGAGGGTAACTTTCTCCCTTTGCACATGCTTCTCGGCCAAATCCCTTAAATCCTTCAAACTGAAGCAAAAAATATATATATTTTTTATATTAATTTTAATTAATTGTAATTAATGTTAATTAATTCAGTTAATTATAATTTAATTATTTTTAATTATAATTAATTAAAATGATTTCTAATTAATTATGATTAATTAAATTTAATCATAATTGATTATGTTATTTTTTTAATTAATTATTATTAATAGTGATTAATTATAATTAATTAAATTAAATTATTATTAATTATAATTAACTAAGATTAATAAAATACAAAAATGTTTGCTTCTCCTTGCCTCGGTCCACGAGCCCCCACCGCCGGTCTCTGGGTCCCCAAAGGTATAATCCCTAAACTCAAGCTTCCGTCCTCGGCGTGTACGACGGGCCGGTAGACCACCTAAGCACGCCTTTGTTGAGCGTGGTAGGAGGGAATCCGGTCCGACGCCTACGACGAGGTAAGTAAGCGACCCTCGCCCACCTGCCTCGACATGCGTGTCGAGCCGACGGACCACCTAAGCACGTCTTTAGTGAGCGTGGTAGGAGGGAAACCGGTTTGACGCACACGACGAGGCCAGGTGAGCCTGGTGTACTCTCTTCTTTGCGTAGCCGGAATAATTCATAAGTACCCTCGAGCGGGGGGAAAGCAAACTGCTCTTTTCTTGCAACAGGTACTGAAGATCCCATGCACGCCTGTATTGCGCGTGGTGGGGATAAAGACTTTACACGGCCGCGGTGTCCTCGAAAGAGGGCACCTATCATGAACGCCTTTATTGCGCGTGGTGGGAAGGTCCAGTTTTCTCGTAGTTTTCCCCTAAACGGGGGAGACGCCAGGAGGCTGCCGAAATTTCGGGTGAATGTACGATCACACTCGGACCTGTTTGAACTCAAAAGAATAAGAGTCTGGACTCCAAAGAACAATGACTTGTGGACTTTTGAACCCAAAAGAACGAGCAGTGGAACTCATATGAACTTGAACAGTGGACTTGGGAACCTAAATCAGAACCAAAATTCAAATGATTTCTAAAGGACCAAATCAAAATAAAATAAACCAAATTGGAATCAAATTCAAATCAATTTGAACACAAAAATGAACCTGCAAATACTCCAGAAGACTTTGAATAATCATTTGAACGTACATTCGAACTCAAATTCAAAGGAAGTAATTGCGGAAGACGCTAAAATTTGACAAGACTTGGACTACAAGGGACAAAGAAACAACCTTGCACACTGAGCTCAGGAGGTTGATTCGAACTGGACTCAGACTTGAGTCAGATTCGACATCAATCAAACTACAACACCTCCTACGAATGTATTCAGTATATAACAGGACAAATGCAAATGCCCACAATCTACAGTAGAAGGCTCCTACGCATTCAACCTACGACCTACAAACAAATGCAAATATACAAAAACCCACCTGAGATTGGTGATAGGTAGGCATGATGTAGGCAACAATGGGTCTCCTACGAACAGTTCCAGGAGCTCGTAGTGGCTACAATGGGTTCCCGTAAATATGTACAAGTCGCTTGTGGATAACAACAGTATGTATGTCGTATGCACAACGAACCACTGTGGGCGCAAGTACAAGTATCTCCCATGACGATTCCTACGATGTTAAATAAACTATATTGGCAGAGTTCATATACGACTGCCATATGTGCCAATATGATCTCCAATTCAAACAAGTGTCTGTTGATTGAGATGGTAATACTGGAGATCGGCAACTAAGGACCCATTCCTACAAACAAATGCAACCCAACAAATCCCACCTGAGATTGGTAGAAGGTGGATACGATATAGGCAACAATCACTCTTCTACGAATACTCTTAAGAGCTCGTAATAGATGCAGCGGTCCCGTGCGAATGAATACTTATGGATAACAACAGTGGGTACATCGCAAGCATAGCGAACCACTGTGGACACAAGTACGAATATCACCTACGATAATGGTGATCAAGATCTTCAAGTACATCAAGTACAAGGGCAACTCGATATACCAAAAAAAGGACACCCTCTGACATAAGGGAGTAAATGCTTGAACAAATTAGAACCAAATTTCCTAGTGTTCCAAAGCCTCCTCTTAGTTCTATACTTAAGAAGAAAACAGTTCTGGTGCCCACGAACACCAGAAATAACAAATCCACTGTACCGAATATCCTAAAAGGAATTCTTTCCAGATCAGCAATCATTGACCCCAAAGTCCAGAAGAATTCCCCGGTGAATGAGAAAGGGGGAGTCAAATCAAGACACCACGCCACCGGATCTGCAACACTCATGCAAGCAGACAGAAGGCGTCTACAATCTATAACGCACCGCCACCGGATCTGCAACACTCATACAAGCAGACAGAAGGCGTCTACAATCTATAACGCAACGCCACCGGATCCGCAACACTGGTACTAGCGGATAGAAGGCGTGTAATAAGCTCTTAAATGAAAAGTTGTGTGCATCCAAATGATAATTATCTGCACAACTATAATTATTTCAAAGTACCCTTGCACGTGCACTATAAATTGTATACACATAGGTACACTAAAGGGGAAAATATAATCTCGACTCGCATGGGCCCCGGCGAGTGTGTTGTTGGTACACACGTGACGCCTAAGGATGCTGCGCGGGTCGATAAGTGAATTTTAGTTCGAACCTGATCCTTCTATACGAACCAATAGAAGTCGACAGGGTTCGAACCTTTAAACGAATACACAGTTGTGGCGACTAGTGTATTTGTTTCAATACATTCATATTAGGCCTTCAAGGCCTACAATCAAGAAAATTCACAAACAAAGGCATAAAGCCTATGAAACCTGATCCTCCTAAGTAGATAAATAGGAGTAGACAGGGTCGAATGATATCGGATAATATACGGTCATGAAGTTGACCGAAATATTATTTTGTGACATTCATATTCGGCTTCAGGCCTTCAACAAAGAAAAATTTATGAACGAAGGCATAAGCCTACGAGAAACCGATCCCCTATCGTTAAGTGATAGGTCGACAAGTTCAATCAAATGGAAATGACCCAAAAACCCGATGATGACCGTGTCGAATGCCAGATCTCAACCGGAGGGGTTCACAAAATTATTTCAAAATGCCCTCAAACTTCTACAAAATTCAAATATTTTTTAAGTGACCTTGAGGTCACCCTGATGATGGCCGTGTTGAATGCAGATCTCAACCGGAGGGGTTCACAAAATACTTTTAAATGTCTCCCAAAAGTCCATTCAAATCCAAGCTCCACCCAAAACCCAAAATCCAAAAATCTTAAATTCCACAGATATTTAAATTTGAAATAAATCCATCAATCACTTAAAGTCAAATCCATCCTCCGCAACAGTTTGTGGGGGTGGACAAATCAAAATTTACTCTAGCTCACAAAGAGCCAAATGCCTAGTCGAAAATATCACTAGGATCCATTCTCAAATAATCTCTTGCCAGTAAGGACGTGGTACGTGTCCTCTGACCGACGGTCTGCCGCCAAATGGCACCGCACGATAAACGGTTATGAAGACCCGGGGCCCTCTGAATCGAGTGATTTTGTCGTCAAATGGCACCACGAAATACCGGTTATGGCCAGAGCCAATACGTTCCTTATTGGCATCAAATCCTTGAGATATGAATCAATAGGATATGATTGATAGGGCACAAAGCTCTCTGCTAGCTAAGCTGGATTTAAAATTGTCCCCATAGACAAACATCCAACCCAGGTCTACAAGGTCCCCTTGGACGAAGCAACCCATGGCTGCCGACAAGGATCCTTCTATCAGGTTGGGTCGACTACCTCCTCTGACTAAGTAGACCAGGGACCACGATGGCCCGGGACGACGAAACCATGGGATCTTGATCGGGTCTATCATCCACTCCCCCACCATCCGCTTTAAGTGAAAGATGATGGAAATTTCTATTTTTAAATATCGAAATCTCCAAATTCTCCAATCCCTATACCTAGTGCTGCTACTATATGCCAGATAACATGTATCTCTACGTATCTGATTGATGACTAGCCTTAATCGAAAGTTCTCTCTCGTGATCGAGAGGGGTAATTAACTATAGGGGCTTGCGCCTATAGGAAACCAGAACTCAGATCATAAAGTCCTCGCAAAATGAGGGCGAAATCTCTGGGTAGTGTCTTATCTACAAACCCATCTTCCTTCCAAAATTTACCCCGGAACTTATCCATTAAAACTCCCTCGCCAAATAAAAAGAAAAAAGCATAGCGAGCGGAGGCCGGGGCCGAATTTTCGGAGCCCACAGTTTGTAGTGTTCTTCTTTCCCAATTCCCATATTGAGCTTAAAAGTTTTATAGGTTTTTGTTTTCAGCTCAATAGTTTCTTTATTTTAACCATTATGTTGCCTGGTGGCTTCTGCCATACTATGATGCACCGACACTTCTCAAAGATGCGTGCAGTATCCGACACCGTGTCCGACACGACACTCGTCCGACACTCCTCCGACACGTGTCAGACACGCCAAAAACGTGTCTGATTAAAAAATATTAAATGCAAATTAGACACACGTGTCCGACACGCGTATCTTAAATATTTTATGAATTTTTTTAAATATAATTTCTTGTATTTTGCAGGATTTAAATTAAATTTCTTATTTTCTATCCACAACACCATATCAACTCTGCACTTAATACTCAATCATCGAATACTCTCATTTTAATTTCTTTTTGGCAGTGAAGATATTTTCATCTCATCTCTCGGTGACTGATAAATGACATCGATGCCTGACTCTCGATGCCTGAAATATTATTTGTTGTTTTTTGAAACTTACCAAAAAAAAGCTAATGTAAATGCTCGATACCGCTCAATACATGCTTGGTACCGCTAGGTGCAAGCTCGGTACCGCTTAGTACATGCTCGGTACCACTCAGTACATGCTCGGTACTGCTAGGTACATGCTCGGTACCGCTCGGTATCTTTCCATACAAATAACTTACTAACTTTAAAAACAAGCAGAACTTCAAAATTACTCTTACCCTGGAAGGTCGAACCCCGCCAAGGGGTAGCGCCCCCTTGGACTCCCAACAGACCGGTATATTGTTGTATTCATGTTATCTTACTATTGAGATATTTTGATTTTACTTCATATCAATTATAATTTCAATGCTGAAGGATAGTAGTTCAAATAGAGAATATCCATTATGATTTAGGAGGAATATAAATCTTCGTCTTCTATCAAGGAAAACCTCACTTTATATGACATGTAATAATAAGATGTGGGATGTTGCTGAAGATGAGTTTGAGTGCCTTGATGATATGGGATTATAGGAGGTTGTAAATCTTTCTCTAGATGAACCAGAGTTGGAAGCAATGATATTCAATGATGATGATTTTGAAGGCCAAAGATCAACCTCTGAATCTAATTCTATCATTCCCTTTATTGAGTAGTTGGACCTTCATGTTGTACTAAATATTTTTTTGCTTATATTTTTGTGGTTGTGCTAGACATTTTGTACTAAACATCTTTATGTTATAAGCTAAACAAGTTATCATGAAATTGATTTACTATTGCTTATCATTTTTAATATAATGTCATCTTAAGTTATATATGTTTTTTTAATATAATGTCATCTTTAATATAATGTCATCTTAAGTTATCTTATGAATGACTCAGGAGTTGTAGTTTTTTTTTTTTTTGGAGGATTTCGAGAGAAGTTCTGATTTTTTGAAATTTTGAGTCGGCGGTGGCAGATTTGGCCGGTACTCCGGCTGTTCGTCGGCTCTGAGAGACGACGATGGATCATCGACGTCTTATTCCTCCGGAAGCTTGGAAGAATTATAGAAATGGAATCTCTGTTCCGGTTCTTGATCCTTCAGAGGTCTTTAATGGCGGATCCAAGATCTTGGATGGTTTCAACAAAAATTTTAAGAGTTTTGTAAATAAGCCACTGGTGATTAAGGAGGGTGGTTTGCTGGATCTCAAGGAATCATTAATTCATGTTCCTGGCAAAGGGAAAGAGGTTATCGTTGGAGATGTCCTGAATCAGATAGTCAGGGATGATGTCCTAAACTAGGCTGTGTCTATCTCCCCTGGTGGTGTAAATGGAAAGTTAAATCTGCAGGAGGAAGAACTGGATGCTTCGTCTTCAAAAGGTGTGAAAGCTTTCTTTGATATTGATGGCCTTTCTTCGAAATCTTCTCCTAAGAAGCTGGAAGTCTGTTTCGGAAGCGGTGCTAGAGATGCGAAGGAGGTGAATGCTGAATTGCCTCCTCATATAAATTCAAAGTCGAATGAGGATTTCCAGATTGTGTCGGGAAAGAATCTGATCGAAGGAGTGAAAGGGCAGAAGAATAATGTTTGGATGAATTCAGCTTGGAGGAAAAAACCAGACATTAATGTTGTCAACTTGGACCTGGGAGATTGCTTATCGGTTGATGGAAATATGGTTATTCTAAATTCTGAAAGGAAAATGTTAAAAGGCTGGAAAGAGCTATTGTGGTGAAGATTTTTGGTGAAGAAATTCTTTTTCATGTGATAAGTATGGAATTAAGGAGGCAATGGGAGAAGTTTGGGAAATTTCATATTATAGGTTTAGGCCTTGGATGGATATTATGCTCGTTTGAAGATATTGAAGCTGTTAATTGTGTTCTATCAGGAGGTCCTTGGTGGATAAGAGGTAATGTGATAGGCTTGGATAAATGGTCTGTGAATTTTGATCCTCTTTCTCTAAAAGGTGTTTCTTCACCTGTTTGGATTCAGCTACCCAATTTACCTCTACAATGCTGGGATGAAATTAACATTTGCATTGGTAAGCCATATTTACTGGATGGGAATGTCTCAATGTAGTAGAAGGGAGTTCGCTAGAATATGTATTAAAATTCCTCTTGATATGAAGCTTCCAAAGGGAGTTTGGGTAAAAGGATCTGCTGGTAAATTTTTTCAAAAAGTGGAATATGAAGGTCTTTCCAAAATCTGCTCGGATTGTGATAGAATTGGCCATTCTAGTTAAGGAGTGTGGAGAAGGGAAGCTAAAAACAGAAATGGGTTCTAAATTGGTGCAGAATGGAGAGTTTACTGGAAGCAAAATTGAATTGCAGAAAGATGTTATTGGAAAAAATGAGATGGAGAATGCAAAGATCAATCCTTGGGTAAGGGTCCAAAATGGGAAATTGAGAAGAGTGAAGACGGCTTTTAAAAGTAGTCTGGGTATCAAGAAAAATCATTTCAATTTGAAGAGGATTTATGTTCCTAGAACTAGCAATGCTGTGCAAGGGAAATCTAATGTGGGAGTTGATTCAAAATCTGATGATCAACTTAATGTTGAGACAGATAAAGCATTGATGTCTAAAGCTACAGTAAAGGACAATGGTGAAACAGAGGCTATTCAAAGGAGATCTAGCCCATCTGCTAAATGTCTGGAGGAGAAGAATATTAAAATCTCTGGAGCAGTGGAAGTGAATAACAGATTTGATATGCTGGCCCAAATTAATGATTCTTTAAACTGTGATTGTGAAGAAGAAGGAGAAATATTATCTCCTGTTATTGCAAGGGAGCATAGTGGAAAACTTGACCCTGTTTTTTTCTAATGGAAAGGATAGGGAAGTGGTTATCACTTTAAGTGGTAAAAAAGGGAATCAATCCTTCAAGAAGAAAGCTAAGTTGGCTAAGGAACTCAAATCTCTTGGGTCAGGGAATATTATTCTTCGTCATAGGAAGATGGATGGAGGCAAGGTAAAAAAGGTTGGGGGTCCTTCCCCCTTATCTAATTAAATTTCTTCTTTTCTTTTTTGGAATTGTAGAGGAGCCAAGAAGGTGGAAGCTTCTCTATATCTTAAAGAAGTTGTCAAAGATTTTGGTGTATTTTTTGTGGGATTATTGGAAACAAAGATCAAAGTGATGGATGACTGTCTTCTGTTGAAGTCACTTGGCGTTCATTGGGATTTTTATCAGGTGCCATTTGCTGGACTATCAGGAGGTTTGATGGTTTTATGGAGGACAGACAGCCATATTTTCAGTCCTGGAAGCTTCATCTCAGATGATTGTGGGGAAGCTTACTGTGGCAGGGAAGGGCAGCTGGGTGGTTGCTTCAGTTTATGGAAGTAATGTTGCTCATATTAGAAGGAGGCTGTGGACTGATCTAGAGAAGTATTGTTCTAGTGATCTTCCTTTTATAGTTGGGGGTGATTTCAATTGCATTATTTCTCATGACGAAAAGAGAGGGAAGAAATTTTTAGTCAATCAAGGATCTAAAGATTTTACTAATTTCATGATTAGTAATGATTTGCATGAGGTGAAGTCTATGGGGCCAAAGTTTACATGGTGCAATAATAAGAATGGTGGAGCTCGCATTCTTGAGAAGCTTGATAGATGCCTTATTAATACCATTGCTATGAATCATATTCAAATTGCTCTTGTGAAACACTTGTCTCGTGTGGCATCGGATCATTGTCCGATTTTTTTAGAGGTTTTTAAACCTTTGGTGCATAGCAAAAAAATGATCAGGTATGAAGAAGTTTGGGCATCGTATTATGGTGCATCTGCGTTAGTTAAAAGCATTTGGAAAAGAAATGGTATAGGAGATCCGGCAAATATTCTGAATGTTAAGTTCAAGAGAAGTTTGAAAGCACTTTTCAACTGGAGCAAAGCCAAGTTTAAGGGTTTAAATGCTTTAAGAGATTTGTTGAAAGAGGAGATATTGGAAATCCAATTGGAAGAATTTGAAGGGGAGTTATCTATGGAAAGGATGCAGATTTTGAGATTTAAAATTAATGAACTCAACATTACTTTGGCTAGGATCAATACTTGGTGGAGGCAAAGAGCCAAAACTAAATGGATGGAGGAAGGTAATTGTAATTCCTCTTTCTTTCATACGTTTGCTAATGCTAGGCGTAGCTCAAACTGGATCAGCCATATAAAATCTGGAAATGGTAGTATTCGGAGGATGAATCTGAAATTCAGAAAACCATTACAGATTTTTTCAGACTCAAGTGGAAGTTCAGGGAATGTAATTTAGAAGGGTGGCCGAATCCTTCTAGTGTTCTTAATGTGGAAGATCAGAGATTGCTGGAGGCAGATTTCTGTCAGGATGAACTCCAGTTGGTGGTAGATAGCTCTAAGAGGAATATCTCACCTGGAGTTGATGGGATTTCTTTCTCATTCATCAAAGATTTTTGGGAAATTATCAAAGAGGATATATGGCTTGCTGTGAAACAATTTTTTATCTCATGAAACATGGATGAATCTTGGAAGGAAACTATGATTGTTTTGATTCCCAAGATTAAAAATCCTCAAGAACCTGTCCACTATAGACCAATTAGTCTTTGTTTGACTGTTTACAAACTGATTGCTAAAATTCTACTCAATAGAATGGAGAAAGTCATTCATAAAATCATTTCAAATGATCAGGCGGCTTTTGTGAGAGGACGTTTCCTTTCAGATCATGTGTTGTTGGCTCAAGTGGTTTTCAGTAAATTTAGATGGTCCAAAGCTAGAAGTGGTTTGTTTGCAATCAAGCTTGACATGGAACAAGCTTATGATATAGTATGGGTTGGAATACTTTAAGGCAAGCTCTTTCTAACTTTAATTTCCCTACAAAATTTTTGGATCTTATCATACAATGTGTCATCAATCCTAAATTTTGTATTCTTATAAATGGGAAAAAGTCTGGATGGATAGATGGTAATTGTGGCTTTAGACAAGGTTGTCTTTTGTCGCCAGTTTTATTCATTTTATGCTCTCAGATTTTGTCGGATGCTTTGATAGCTAGAAGAGATGGTAAGGGTATTTCTATTTCTCCTTTGGCTCCTAGAGTATCTCATTTACTCTATGCTGATGATATTTTATTATTTGCGGAGGCTAAATACAAAGAGGTTAAGGAATTAAAGAAGATCATTTCCAATTATTGTGATTGGACTGGACAGAAAGTTAATAACTTAAAGTCTATGATAATGTTTGGGAAACACACTAATAGTTGCATTCAGAAGAAGATTATTAAGAGGCTCAAGTTTAAAGTGGTGAAGGAAATCAATTACCAAGGAGTAAAGATGACACTCAAGAGGATGGTGGCTTCAGATTTTCAGATTTTGTTGGATGCTGCTAAAAATAGGCTCAATACTTGGGGGAAAAAATGCATTTCACTAGAAGGTAAATTGGTTTTAGTAAAATCAGCTTTTCTCTCTTTACCCCAATTTTTGTCTACACTATATTTGGTTCCTTTGAGTATTCTTAAGGAATTTGATAAGATGTGTAGAGGTTTTCTTTGGAGCAAAAATAATGGGAATGCAGGAATTCACTATGCTTCATGGGAGCTGCTCTGTAAGCCAAAGGCAGTTGGCGGAAGGGGTTTGTTTTCTGCTGTTTCAAGAGTTGGTCCTCTAAGAGCCAAATTAGCTTGGAATTTTTATATGAAGCCTCACTCTTTGTTAAATCAAATTCTTAGAGCAAAGTATGGTGGTGATCTTTGGTCTTATTCGGTGAAGGGTGGAAGTTCATCTACTTGGAAGATTATTACCATGGGAGCTAAATTCCTTAAAAGCATTGTTAGATGGAGCATTTCTAATGGGAGTTCTATTAATTGGGTGAATGATTCTTGGATTTTGGATAAATGTATTTCTTCTTGGCCTACGTTCGTTAATATTCAAAATATTTCAGATTTCAAACTGAAATGTTTTATTTCTAATGGATCCTGGAATCTTGATGTTCTCAAGGAGTCTTTTGGTGATCAGCTGATGA
This sequence comes from Dendrobium catenatum, assembly GCF_001605985.2. NCBI lineage: Eukaryota > Viridiplantae > Streptophyta > Magnoliopsida > Asparagales > Orchidaceae > Dendrobium > Dendrobium catenatum. Next base: position 2,044,642 of record NW_021319486.1, read on the forward strand.
GCCTTATTTCCAAAATTCCGATAAACGTAAATAGAGAATGTGATGTGTTGGAATTGAATAACAAGTTTTCTGGAAAAACTGTTACAGCTTTGGCTTTTGAAGCCACTTTGAATCATGAAATTGAAAGAGATCATTGGAACTGGTTAAAAAAACTGAAGTTAAACCCGAAAATAGTTCTTTTGGTGGAGGCTATGTATGAAGGCTGTTCCTTCTAATTCTTTCCTGGTGAAGAGGAAATTGAGCACATTCGCTGGATGTCCGAGAGGCTGTGAAGACATTGAGGATTACAATCACCTTGTTGGTAACTGTTGTAAAATTCGGGAGGTTATCATGGTGCTGAATAAGTGGGGATTTCCTATCCCATTGTATAAAGATTTCAAGGAATGCAAAGATGGTCTTCACAGTTTAATGAATAAGGATATATGTAGTGCAAATATCTTCTGTTCTGTTGTTTTTCTGGTTTGGAAAAGTAGATGCAAGTTGGTACATGGGGAAATTGAAGATTCTAACAATGTGATAGCAGCAAATGCAATTTCTTATGTTGTGAAGAATAATTTTCTTAATATTCAACTGGAAAACTGGGATGCTAATCAGCATACGCTGTTTCTTCCTTGGTATCCTCCTCCAACCGGTTGGATAAAAATAAATGTGGATGCTGCTCTTAAAGGTAATAATTTAGCTGGTATTGGAGGTGTTGCTAGAGACGGAAATGGCAGATTTCTGGGAGCTTTCGGAACTAGATGTTTTCACTAGGATATTGCTCAGTTAGAGCTATTGGCTATCGTCTATCTGAAATATGTTGTGAAGGAATGGATGTTTGAAGCTCAAGGAATCATCATTGAGGGAGATAACTTCAATATCATGAAGATGCTTCAAAAATCGATGAAGGATTGGAAGGTTAGTAAGAAAATTGATGAAAATTTAGCTTTATTGCTAAATTTTAATCAAGTTGTTTTCTCTTTAGCTAATAGATGTAAGAACAAATTAGCTGATATATGTGCTTTTATTGCTTTAGAAAGATCTTTCATTTGGAATGATCTTCTTGAGGATGGTATTCCTCCTAAATTCTTGTTTTGTTTGAAGGAGGAATGTGATGCTTTAGGACTCTCTTGATTGTATTTGTTTTCTTTTTTGCTTAATGCAATATTGCATTTCCCTCAAAAAAAAAAAGTTATATATATTATATTAAAAAATTATTATGCCGTGTCCACGCAACACCCGTGTCCTATATCTTTAAAAAATGCTGTGTCCGTGTCGTGTCGTGTCTGTGTCGACGTGTCGGTGCATCATAGCTGCCATAATAACTCTCTCTTTATAAGTCAATGAATTTTTGGGTCTTGGCCCTCAATATTCCCAAAAAATGTATATATTCCACTGCAATATTTTAAAATAACATATTATTGTTCTTATGTGAATTAAATATATTAAATGGCTATTTGATCAAGTGTATTATGGGTGTACCATAAAACAAATACAAGAGCATTTGAGGATTTTAGGTATTTGGTTGCAATAAAAACAAATACAAAATAACATTTAGATAATTTGAAATCCCCCATTAGCCTATTTTTGGTGCATTTAAAATTTGGTCAAATCAGGCAAATTTGATATACATTGCTCACAAAGTAGGTGTCGACCTCACTGCAAGCTGTATGCAACAACAAGCTCCCACGTGAACCCGTGACATTTGTGCTTTGCAACCTTATCACCACTTAGGACCCTGCCATGTACCTACTACCCCATTAGCAAACCCCACACCTTCAACTATGCCTAAGATTAACCCCATGACCCACCACAGTGCATTTCTACCGTTGTGTTGTCCCTTCCGTTTGCATCATCCCTGTAATTGGTATGTCTATGCCCTATAAATGATTTTCATTTGTATCCAACCAAACACAAAATGAATTTCGTGGCTTTATTTTATGATCAACCAAACAATAATTAGATATTAAAATATAGTATATCAAATTTAGACTGCATTTGAAATATGTCTATATTAAATACTTGCAACCAAATGGCCCCTAAATATCAAATAATGTTTAATAATAGAAGTTTATAAAATAAAATTATTGACGTCTAATTAAAACTAGAGAATTTTAGGTACATGTCAATAACAAGCCACTTTGAATTTAATGTTTACAAGACCTATTCAGTGAATCTAAGCAATCTGGGAAAACATATAAATGAATGTGCAGAAAAATATTTAAAGAGGTTCCTAGATTGAATTCTAAAAGAATCCTTTGTTCTATCAGCATAGATTAAATAAGTATTCTTTGAATAATCATATGTGAAAGAAAATGATGGGTGTCATATAGCCTAAAAGCCCATAATATCAAACATTGAACAAGAGATGATATAAGATGGTGGTTAAAGGTTTAAAATAAGCAATGCAATTTAAGATAAAATGGACAATGACAACAAAAAAAATAATATTCTACATATTACAACTCTTAACTTCAACAAAATCAGTTTTTTTAATGTAAAATTAAGAAACCCACTTTGATTCAAAAAATTAATTCGAAAGCAAACAAAATCTAAAATACACACAAAAATCACTAGTGAATATAAAATTTCAGCAATAGTTAAATTTCACACTATAAAAGAAAATTTGGTATGTATTATCAGTCAGATGCACACATCAATATCTTGTGCTAAATAAGACTATCAAAAATGTGAATTAAAATAGGATATCTGAAGAGCAGCAGGTTCTTGAAGAGCAACCGGTTCTTGAATAGAACCGATGAGAAAGACAGATGACAAGAGGGAGAAGAAGAGATGTTTATTTCATGTCCTTTACTTACACTAGTGCAGACTATATATAGGCTTTCTGCTACCAGCCATTTTATGTCATAGAGATAAGATATATTACAAGTATGTCATAGTGTTTGATATAAATATATATTATTCTTTATTCTTTAATATCCCCATGCAAACTGATGGATCTTGTATGACACTTAGTTTGAGTCGAAGCTGAAGAAATCTTGGTGTTGATAAAAGATTGGTGAAGATGTTGGCTATTTGATCAATAGTGCTAATTGGAAGCAGACGAATGTTGTTGTTGTTGATATGATCAGGAACGAAACGCTGATCAATCTCTATATGCTTTGTTCGGGCATAAAATATCGGGTTGTTTGCTAGTGCGATAGCAGAAGTATTGTTACAAAACAGATATGTCGGTTGATCTGAATTTATACCAAAATCAGCCATAACTCTTTTAAGACAGATAATATCTACTGTGAGAGCCGCAAGTGCTCTATACTTCAATTCTGTGGACAATCTGGCCACTGTATATTGTTTTTTAACCCTCCAAGAGATTAACGTGTTGCCCAAAAAAGAAAAGCACCCCCCGATGTAGATTTTCTTGAAATAGGATCCCCAACCCAATCTAAATCGGAGAAGGATTGAAGAGTCAGATTGCTTTTTGTAATTGGTAAACCATAGTCAATAGTACCTTTAATGTAGCGAAGAAGCCTTTTTAGAAGGTATGTATGTTGTGGAAGGGGATCATGCATATGCTGAGAGAGCAAGTTTACACTATAAGCAATGTCAGGAGAGGTAAGAGTCAAGTATTGTAGCGATCATGTTAGTTTCCTATAGGTGCTAGGATCGGAGATGACCGAATTGTCTTGAAAAATGGTAGCTAATTTCGTACATGTTGGATTTGATACCGAGTTGCATATGATCAAATTGGCTTGCTAAATGATAGAGTAGGCATTTTGTTTTTGTGACAGAAAGTATTGTTGACCCTGATGTTTTATTTGTGTGCCAAGAAAATAGTGGGCTTCGCCTAAGTGCTTCATTGCGAACTTGAGATTGAGCTAATCAAGAAGCTTCTTTATTGCGTCTTGATTGTCCCATGTTATGAGAATATCGTCCACGTATATGAGGAGAAATATGTTGGCTTGCATCTGCATTAAAATTAATAGAAATGAATCTGATTTGTTGTGCTCGAAGTCAAGAGAGACCAGATATGATGTAAATGTATTGTACCACTATCGTGAAGCCTGCTTGAAGCCATATATAGCTTTATTAAGCAGGCAAACTTGATTAGGATGAGTGGAGTCTTCGAATCCCTTCGGCTGAACCGTGTAGCCGTTTCCAGAATATTTTCGTGAAGGAATGCATTTGCAACATCCAGTTGTTGGACTGACCAGCCGTTCTATAAAGCTGCGGTTAGCAAGATTCTAATGGTGGGTAGCTTTGCTACAAGGATGAATGTTTCGTTGTAATCTATGTCGTATTTTGATTTTGTTTTTCACCGAATACAGGTTAGGACATGATACTAACTGTTGTTAACCACTTGTGCAATCCCATAAATAATTTTATATTCGAGGTAAGATTCGTCAATTAACAATTAAATGATTACTCATTAACTGCATTACTATGGGACATGCTGGCAAAAGTTGGAGAGAATTGATTGTGTATTTTATTATAATATTTATGAAGTATTTATATAAACTTAGGATAACTTCTCATATGAACCATACAAAATTAAGGAATAATAATTTTAGAATAATTACATCTGTACACCGATTGATGAGTAGACAAATAGGGATCCCATGGATTAATGAGATGGCAACAAAAGAAGATTGAAAACTTTCAAAGTATGAGGGACATTTTTATAAGAATTTCTCCTTGGCCAACTATGGTGGTTGAAATCCATCTGTTGTAGTTATTTTCTTGTTGCTGAGATTTATGAAAAAATTTGATCAAATTATTTATAGCTCCTCAATGCATGATCTGAGAGGCATGCAAAGAGAAGGTAATACATGAGAAAGCTTGAGTACAAGGGCCTACAATAGATTATTTTCCAAGTGCTCCTAGCAAAACTTATCTTTTTATGCATTGTAAGTGGCACAATTTTCTTTTCTTGTAAAACATTGTGAACCAATCATTAGCACTTTAGATAGGTCGTTTCATTCAACCGAAATTTTGTATAAATGTTTTGCAACTTTCCTCTTGGATTTAGATTTCATTTCTTAATTTCAAGAGAGGCAAGATCATAGGGTATGTGGCTATTGTTATTATTGTCCATGAAGTAAAAATTATGATTATTTTCACAAGAAAAAAAAAAAGGAAAGGAAAGAAATAGGACAATGCAACCATGAAGTCTACAACAATGGGACCAATTTGTGACAATGCAGCGATGAGGTATGAGAAATATTTATGGCAATGCAGCGATGAGGTATGAGATATATTTATGGCAATGCACTGGCTAGGTACCGAGTATGCACCTAGTGGTACCGAGCATGTACTGAGCGGTACCGAGCATGTACCTAGTGGTACCAAACATTATTGTACCAAGTGGTACCGAGCATATACCTATCGGTCTCAATGTGGAAGGAAGTAGACGCCGAACGAAGAGGGCAAAAGGTCGAAGTAGAAGATAACTCCAACCCAACTCACGGTAGAAGATAACTCCAAGCAATAAGCGAAGAGCGAATGTGGAAGGACGCCGACGTCGAACAAAGAGGGAAAAAGGTCACTTGAAGAAGAAGGGACAAAACATGTTTTCGGGAAATGACGGAAGACCGCGCGGGGTTGGGGGGTCCGAACCGAACAAATATATATTAGGTTTTTTTTTTTAGAGGCGAACGCCTCTCAGCCGTGAGGCGAGGCGCGTCTTAGTAAACTTGAGGCATACACCTCAAATCCTTAACTCATTGCATAGGCTTTGAGGCTTAAAGGGGCAAAATTACGCTGAGACACGCCTCTTATTGCGCAATTTTAAACCATGATGAGTATGATTAAAGTGTGAGGGTACCCTTTTGTTCAGTTTTAATTTTGGCAGCCTCCCGACATTTTCTCCCTACGAGGGGAGGTTGGGGAGGACAATTGCCCTTTTGGCTCAACTCAACCGGATCAAATCAATAGCGAGGAGTTTGGGGGAGCAAATCAACCCTAGAAATTTCAAGTCTTCAATCCACTCAGTCGATATCAAATCGTCGGCCGAGGGCTTCGGGGGACCGTATCAACCCCGGAACTTCTAATTTCTCCTACCATGATACCTATTTGAAAATCTCCCTATCTCTCTCTATATTTTTAATTTTATTTTATAATATATATATATATATAATCTGCAACCGGCAATCGTCAATAATATATAGGAGCCCGATCGGGCAAGGTCGGAGACCAGGCAGCGGGAGTTGGGACAACGAGGTGCAGGCGACGGGAGGTCGACGACAAAGGCAAGTCGGAGGCTAGTTAGCCCAGGTTTAGGGCACAACGGCAGATCAAGCTGGAGCATAAGTCAGAGGGAGCGTAGGCATTCGGTGTGGCTATGGCACGACGAGTTCGGCCATTGGAATAGATGGAGGTTGGCGACTGGTTGGACTGGAGTGGAGACAGCAAACCAGTTGAAAGTTCATTAGGGTTGTTAAGCTCTTATGAACTAGCCCGCGGTTAACCAAGAGGAGGTGAATTGGTAGTTTTAAAATTTAAACAAAAAGCAAAAATCATTTTGAAACTTTTTTTTAATATTTTAAAACAAATAAGATTAATGCTTGATGTGGAAGCAATTAACAAAATCAATCAGAGATTTCAACCATACAATCAACCATAGAAATCAAAGTGTGAAAAATAAAGTGCAGGAATAAAATAGAAAGAACACACCATATTTTATAGTAATTCGGTCAACTTAACCTAAGTCCACTCTCTGGAGCCTGTCCTCCAAGTATTGCACTAAAATACAATGACTCTATTTTTGCTCTCACAGCAAGGCGGAGAAGCCTTTACAAACTCCTTTTCACCGACCCCGGTGAGGTAGAGAACCTATACTCCTTTTGCTTCCTCTTGAAGCAGGCAGAAAATCTTGATCTAATGCTGACGAAGACCTCCCTAGAGCCACCAAGGAGCCAAGGACGACGAATGGAGAAGACGACTTGAATTCTTGCTTGGACCAACCTTTGTGAACACCTCACAAACTCTCCCTCATAAGATCCTCTCTCCCAAGCTCTCCCTCTCCTTCTCTAAGCTCTCTCAGGTCAGGACAACAACAAAAGATACTCTTATTAACAAACAAGAAATCTTATAAAGGTCTTAAAATTTTTTTTTAATTTTTACCTTGCCGTCAAAGATTGTCCTGTATGATTAGTGTAATTCATCCCTTCCAACCTGGACGATCTGGGTCTGCTGTACGATTAGAACACATTGATTGTTATGATCATCCAGGACGATGCGGACATCGTCCCGTACGATTAGTTCAAAATCAAACATATCATCCAGCAGATAATTCGGGACGTCCAGGAGATACATGTTGGACGATGAAGAAATATAATTGATCATCCAGGCTGATACTTGAATCGTCAAATACGATTAGTTCAAAATCAGTGATTATCGTCCAGAAGATAGTTCGAGTCGTCCAAGAGAATCATCTGGACAACGAAGTATTATAACTAATCGTCCAGCACATAGTTTGAGACGTCCAAGTGATTCATGAGAAAACTAAGGTTTTTTATAACTGATCGTCCAAGACGATCCTGCGATCATCTAGGATGATATGATCGATTAATCTAACCTTAATTAATTTATTTAATCACTTAACTAATTTAGGCATGATTGTAATGAATCGTCCAGGATGATCTGGGATCGTCCTGTATGATTAGAACAAAATTTTTCCACCTGAGTGTATGTGCAAGGTTACTTAGCATCAGGATCCACCTTATTACATTTGACTCAAGAAAAAGTAAAAACTACTGGAATTAAAGTTACGGACTGACTCAGTCCTAATCTACCAAATCTTGAGTTGGTTTGAATTACAATTGAACTTGTGTACCTGAAAAGTTAGTAAGCAAGGCAACCAAAACAGATCTGCAGCAGTAACAGTAGTAGAAAAAAACAAGAATGCCAAGAATGTTTGTTATCATCAAAATTATAATCTTTGAATCCAAATTTGCAACACCGGTGAGGTCGGGTCGGCCTTGGGCTCGGAGAAGGAAGCACGGTCGGTAGTTGGGAGGTCGGTGTCGAGTGGCTGCGTGCGAATGGGATGAGCGAATCAGGATTCGTTTGTCTATCTCTATAAGTTTCCCAAATCCTTCATCTTTCTTTTCTGTGTGCATATGCTTGCGGTATGCTTGTGCCTTCGGTTTTGTTGTGAGGAGCATTTGTGAGGTCGTGGGTTTGTGGGTGGTTTCAGTCCGTGCAGTGGAATGGGCGGCAGTTGCAGGTCAACATATTCAAACTAACTCAATTAGCTAATGAGACAGATTTTAGTCTAGCTTTTGCTATTCATTGTGCATTTGTTCACTTTCAACCATAGTATTGCATATGTAGAAATTTTTGTTTAAAGCAATTTCGAGAACAGGAATAAACATTAAATGGTTTGTATGCTAAACTCTTATTTACAAAAGAAAACCTTAAAATTCACCATAAGAAGATATAAAATAAGGAGAGAAAAGTGCAGATAGAAAACAAGGAGACAAAAGTGCATACCGCACGTGTTATTGGGTCATCAGAATCTAGCATTCGAACAACCTGCCCCATCCTAGGCCTCTTCTCAGAATCAGGATCAACACATCTTAAAGCTGTTAAAAGGGCTCTCTTGAGAGCTCTAGTGGATGGCTTTTCCTGTATGCTTGGATCCACAACCTCTTCAGATCTCCTGCTACCAACCATCATTTTAAGCCAGTCCACTAAATTTACCTGCAATCAGCCAATAGTTTAAACTACGTATTGTTTCAAAGAATGTGCACGTAATTGCCATTAATATACCTCATTTGCAGGACGACCATAATCAACAGGATCCCTTCCAGTTATGGCCTCCAATAGAACAACTCCAAAGCTATATATGTCACTCTTCTCGTTAAGAAGTCCAGTGTTAGCATATTCTGGTGCTACATAGCTATCAAATAAAATGTAAGATAATTCAGAAAATGATTGAATAGTGGATAAAGCTTATTATATTTAATCAGCTCTTAGAATATCTGCAATCACAGATTTATGATTATCACATAAGATAAGATAAAAGTATTTGGAATAGGCCGCCCACCCAAAGGTTCCCATAACTCGAGTAGTAATATGGCTTTTCCCGGCACCTAGCAGCTTTGCTAAGCCAAAATCTGACACCTTGGCATTAAATTCAACATCAATTAATATATTGCTGGATTTGATATCCCTATGAACCACTTTTGGTTCAATTGCTTCATGAAGATAGGCCAAGCTGCAAAATTTTATAGTTTCTTCAAATTAGAAAAATCAGAACTGAGATATAACCAAAGTGTAAGTGTGCATTTTGGAAAATAAAAAAGGCATGCGAGGAGGCTAGAAATTATACAGCCCGTGTTGACTATAAAAAATTAAAAATAAAAAGGGCTAAAGATAATCGTGTCACTAGTTTAAAGAGCACAATTTTATGTCAAAGACATACAAATGAAAGTTTCCCGTACGAGTAGCATGGAAAAAGTACATATTTAAAACATCTAACACTAACTTACGCTTTAGCAGTGCCAAGGAGAATCTTGATACGAGCCTCCCAAGTTAGAAAACCCCTTTGACGCAAAGCTCCATGAAGCCATTGTTCAAGGTTCCCATTATTAACATATTCATAAACAAGCATCCTGAAATATAAGCATGGTATTAAGAAAGAAACGTAAAGATCAAAAGAGAAATCACAAAAGAATCACTGAATATATAAAGATTCTACATGATTTGGATAGTAATCCTTCAACATTCATAGTTGCATGGATTTCACTATTTTGTTTAAAGTTAAAATTACTAGATATGCCTCCTTCTGAATAGTAGGCAAGGGAGACAATAAAGATAAGAAAAAATATTATTTTACCTCAAAATATTTTGTGAAATATAACCTTAGCTTATTTCCCGGAATTAGAATATTCTTGTTGCGTCCAGGAGTATTCGCGGCGGTAGAGAAATATATGGTTTAACGTCTTAGAATTGTACGAAAATCCGTCACGCAATCAGATAAGAGAGAGGGTCTAGCATTTATGAGCAACAAGATTTTTACGTGGAAAACCCCTGTAAAATGGGGAAAAACCATGGGGCCTAGCCCAGTTTGAACAAATCCACTAGTATTTGCAGTCGATTACAAATGAGGCCCTTCCTTGGGGAAGGCCTTAGCTTGATGTACATCTTATGGAGTACATTACATGATGTAAATACAAAGAGCTACTATCAACGTATCCGCTTTGTTAGAAGGACTACAGTCGACGGGCGACGTAAATCAGGAGGACCATAGTCAGCTGGCGACGGAGGACTGTAGTCGACGGGCGATGTAAGTCAGGAGGACCGTAGTCGGCAGGCGACGGAGGTCGGAAAGATTGTAGTCGGCGGGCGACATAAGTCAGAGAGGGACCCATATTCAACGGGCGACGGATGTCGGAAAGACTGTAGTCAGCGGGCGACGTAAGTCAGGAGGACCGTAGTCGGCTGGCGACGGATGGTCGGAAGGACTTGATGCTGACGACGAAGATCAGTAGGACAGCGTCAGGTAGAAGTCCAGCAATGGAAAGAAATGCATATTCGCATAGACGTCCAGCGAAGTCCGATAACCGGTAGAAGTCCGGCGTCGGGTAGAAACTTGGCGAAGAGTGAAGGTCCGATGTCGGGTAGAAGTCCAACGTCTTTGTGGCAGAGGAGAACTCCGGCTTCACTGGGCGGAGTTTCGGCGTCAGGAGGGAACTCTCTTGTAAATTGGGAAGAATTTCAGCATCCCATGGAAGTTGGGCAGAATTCTGGCGTTCTCCTGAATATCCGACAGAGTTCCGACGTCCTTCAGGCAGCAAAAAAGATCCCGGCGGGGTCGAGGAGGAGCTTCTTCCTTCTCCCCCTCCTTCTCACCTCTTCCTCTCTTCACTGAGTCCCTTTGGTGTAGAATGAGGGCTCTATTTATAGTTTTTCTGGAGTGGCATAGCCCGTAAATAGGCGTGAGATCAAGGCACGAATTGGAGTGTTTTGAATGGATAGCGATATCGAATCCTTTGATCATGCACCGTTCGTTGGGCATTTTGAAGCCTTAATGATGTCAGAATTCAGCGATCTTGGGCTCGTTGGATTCGTCTCGTCAAGCCGTTTGATTCGAGTATAAGCTCGTCAAAATCGGAGACGGCTTGGTAACTCGAATTGCGGTTTGAACCTTCCAACAGCACTTTGAGCCCTTGATTCGAACTCATTTGGGCTCGGATTGGGTTGATCTTGGTGTCGTTGGGTTCGTATTCCGAGACGCTCAGTTTGACTGTAAGCTGCTGAAATCGGAGTTCATATGCTCCCAAAATTAATTTTTGAAGTCCCGAACTGATTTGCTTCGAGATCCGTGCCCAATCAAGATAATTTTGGATAACGTATCAGTTGTCCCCCTATTTTCAACGTCGAAGCTCACAGGAGTCTGAAAATATGCATTACAAATTTTAAAGAATTTTCCCGAGCGAGTCGGAATTATTCTTGCGTGTGAGGGCCTCGATTGGCCTTGAAATTGTCAAAATTGAGTCCGGGACGTCGAAAAAATTGTCCCGGGGACCCCAAAAGAATTGACGGGCCGGCAGGGCGGAACGCGGCCGCACGTGCGCCCCTGCGGCGAAACCGCGCTGCCCACACGCAGGGCTACGCCCGTGCCCGCGCCTGGGCTAACCGGACCCGCCGCCACCTGGGCCGAACCGGCCCACAAAGCCTGGGCCTAACCGCTCGCCGCGCCGGCCGGCTCAGGCCGCGTTCTTTGCCGGTTCCTTTGCCGCGCTGCGCCTGCGCGGCAGTGTCGCGGCTGCCGCTGCCGCTGCCGCCTTGGCCAGCCGTGCCCGCCTTGGCCGGCCGCTGCCGTGTGCGGGCAGCCGCTATCCGCGCGTGGTGCCCGCGGATCGGTGCGCTGGTCGCGCCGTTTCGGGAGGCCGGTTGGCTGCACCCCTTAAGTGGGCCCCACTAGCCGGAAAAAACTCCTTTTTTGCTATTTTTGGGCCCAAAAAATTCAAAAAAAAATCCCAAAAAATTCAGAAAAAATCAGAAAAAATTTAGAAAAATCTGGAATTCGAAAATGGTTGTAACTTCCCTTCATTCTCTCAAAACCTATAAATAGGCCATCTTAGGCCTTCAGAAATACTCTGAAACTTCCGTATATTTGCGAGTTGAATTTGTTCATGCTCGAATTAGTGCCCCTCCTCGCGTGCAGAAGCTTACGGGATTCTTCTCCTCTCTCCTCTGGCTTTACTGACAGCTGAGGCTTTCCGTTATTTGCGAGTTGGAATTTTTTCCTGCTCGAATTAGTGCCCCTCCTCGCGTGCAGAAGCTTACGGGATTTCTTCCTCTCCCTCCGGCTTACTGACGGCTGAGGCTTCCGTTATTTGCGAGTTGGAATTTTTTCCTGCTCGAATTAGCGCCCCTCCTCGCGTGCAGAAGCTTACGGGATTTCTTCCTCTCCTTCCGGCTTACTGGCGGCTGAGGCTTCCTTATTATGAGTTGGAATTTTTTTCCTGCTCGAATTAGCGCCCTCCTCGCGTGCAGAAGCTTACAGGATTTCTTTGCCATTTGAGCGGAAGTTTTGCCTACCGAGGACGATCGAGTTGACGCTCATTTCAGTCAACGATCGGAGCGTGGAGCCAAAGGAGGGAGTTCGAGGTGCGTTGCGAGAGTAGCAGTCGAGGAGAAGCCGATGACGAGTAGTAATCTCTGATGAGCAGAAGTCCGACGCAAGAAGAAGTCCAAACGTCGGGTAGAAGTTCACGTCGGTAGAAGTCAACGTCGGGTAGAAGACCGACGAACGTTCGTCGACGAGTAGAAGTCCGACGACGAGTAGGAGTCCGACGTCGGGTAGAAATCCTATCCGAGGTTGTATGTCAAAACATTTGTTCGATGACATTAACTTGTGTGGAACAGGTCGAAAGAATCCTTGAAGGATGTAAGACCTATCCGAGATTGTATGTCCGGAGCCCTGTTTAGACGACGTTAATCTGTGTTGGATGAGGTCGAGAATCCACCAAGGATGTAAGACCTATCCGAGGTTGTATGTCAGAACATTTGTTCGATTGACATTAACCAGTGTGGAAGAGGTCGAGAGAATCCACCAAGAGTGTTAAGACCTTTCCGAGGTTGTATGTCAGAGCCTTTGCTCGACGACGTTAACCTGTGTGGAAGAGGTCGAGAGAATCCACCAAGGATGTGAGACATTTTCGAGGTTGTATGTCGAAGCGCTCCTTACTCGACGACGTTAACCTGTAATGGAAGAAGGTCGAGAGAAATCTACCAATGATGTAAGACCTATCTGAGGTTGTATGTCGGAGCCCTGCTCGACGACGTTAACCTGTGTGGATGAGGTCAGGAGAATCCACCAAGGATGTAAGACCTATCCGAGGTTGTATATCAGAACATTTGTTCGATGATATTAACCTGTGGGAAGAGGTCGAAAGAATCTACGAATGATGTAAGACCTATCCGAGATTTGTATGTCGGAGCCCTGCTCGACGACGTTAATCTGTGTGGAATAGGTCGAGAGAATCCACCAAGGATGTAAGACCTTTCCGAGATGTATAGTTCGGAGCCCTGCTCGACGACGTTACCTAGTGTGAAAGAGGTCGAGAGAAATCCACCAAAGGAATGAGAGCCTTTCCGAGGTGTATGTCGGAGCCTTTGCTCGGCGACGTTAACCTGTGTGGAAGAGGTTTGAGAGAACCGCACAAGGATGTGAGACCTTTCCGAGGTTGTATGTCGAAGCCTTTCCTCGACGACGTTAACCTGTGTGGAAGAGGTCGAGAGAATCCACCAAGGATGTGAGACCTTTCGAGTGTATGTTGGAATATTTGTCGAACGACGTTAACCTGTGTGGAAGAGGTCGAGAGAATCCACCCAAGGATGTGAGACCTTTCGAGGTTGTATGTCGGAACATTTGTTCGACGACGTTAACCTGTGTGGAAAGAGGTCGAGAGAATCCACCAAGGAGTGAGACCTTTCCGAGGTTGTATGTCGGAGCCTTTGCTTGACGACGTTAACCTGTGTGGAAGAGGTCAAATCGCAATCCCCCTGGGATTGATTTTGCTTTGATTAGGAGGGGCGAACGTCGCGTATATCCTGAATCAAAGGTGAAGAATAGTATATCTTTAGACCTGTACTGTCTTTTTTGAGTTTGAGATTAAACTTTATCAAGGAGTAGAAGAATCCAACAGGGACTGTATAAGCTTGTAATTGATTGGAATTATCCTTACATGTCCGCTGGGATTTTTTCCAAAATATCATCTTGATTATAGAAAGCATCGGAGGATCTTTTTGGTCAGAATTGGGGTCAAAGTTGCCCCCCAGTCCGCATCTGATGCAACAATGACTGCTGTCAAGAAGTTGATAAGAGCGATCTTTTGAGATTGGAGCAAAAGTTGCACCCCCCCCCAATCGGGAATCACGTTCCCACAGACGGCGCCAAACTTGTTGCGTTCAGGAGTATTCGGGCGGTAGAGAAATATATGGTTTAACGTCTTTAGAATTGTACGAAAATCCGGCACGCAATCAGTATAAGAGAGAGGGTCTAGCATTTATGAGTATACCAAGATTTTTACGTGTGGAAAACCCCTTGTAAAAGGGGGAAAAATCACGGGGCCTAGCCCAGTTTGAACGAATCCACTAGTAATTTGCAATCGATTACAAATGAGGCCCTTCCTTGGAGAAGGCCTTAGCTTGATGTACATCTTATGGAGTACATTACATGATGTAAATACAAAGAGCTACTATCGACGTATCCGCTTTGTTATAAGGACTGCAGTCGACGGGCGATGTAGGTCAGGAGGACCATAGTCAGCTGGCGACGGAGGACTGTAGATCATGACGGGCGATGTAAGTCAGGGGACCGTAGTCGGCGGGCGACGGAGGTCGGAAAGACTGTAGTTCGGCGGGCGGACATAAGTCAGGAGGACCGTATTCAACGGCCGCGGGCGACGGTATGTCACAAAACTGTAGTCGGCGGGCGACGTAAGTCAGGACGGACCGTAGCGGCTGGCGACGGAGGTCGGGAAGGACTGTAGTCTGACGACGAAGATCAGTAGGACAGCGTCAGGTAAAAGTCCAGCAATGGAAAGAAATGCATATTCGCATAGACGTTCCAGCGAAGTCCGATTACCGGTAGAAGTCCGGCGGTCGGGTAGAAGACTTGGCGAAGAGTGAAGGTCGACGTCGGGTAGAAGTCCAACGTCTTGTGGCAGAGGAGAACTCCGGCTTCACTTGGGCGGAGTTCGGCGTTAGGAAGGGAACTCTCTTGTAAATTGGGAAGAATTCAGCATTCCCATTGGAAGTTTGGGCAGAATTCTGGCGTTCTCCTGAATATTCCGACAGGAAGTCCGACGTCTTCAGGCGGCAGGAAGAGCTTCGGCGGTGGTCGAGGAGGTGAGGAATCTCCTTTTCCCCTTTCTCCTCTTCTTCTTCTCTCTTCACTTGAGTCCCCTTTGTGTAGAATGAGGGCTCTATTTATAATTTTTCTGGAGTGGCATAGCCCGTAAATAGGCGTGAGATCAAGGACGAATTGGGAGTGTTTTGAATGGACGGCCGATATCGAATCCTTTGATCATGCACCGTTCGTTGGGCATTTGAAGGCCTTAATGATGTCGGAATTCAGCGATCTTGGGCTCGTTGGATTCGTCTCGTCGAGCCGTTTGATTCGAGTATAAGCTTGTCAAAATCGGAGACGGTTTGGTAACTCGAATTGCGGTTTGAACCTTCCAACAGCGCTTTGAGCCCTTGATTCGGACTCATTTGGGCTCGGATTGGGTTGATCTTGGTGTCGTTGGGTTCGTATTTCCGAGACGCTCAGTTTGACTGTAAGCTTGCTGAAATCGGAGTTCATATGCTCCCGAAATTAATTTTTGAAGTTTCCGAACTGATTTTTCCTCGAGATTCGTGTTCAATCAAGATAATTTTGTGATGACGTATCAATTCTATAACATTTTTGGGTTGGGGCACTACCAAACAACTTAATGGAAAGTTGGATCTGTAGATGCACAAATGATATCATTAATAGAGACCAACATTATAGTTCAAATAGTAAAAACCTCAACACAAAGAAGCTAGGGAATTCAAACTTATGCTGCTTAATTATCAAGTCAACTGAGAATACAGTAATTTAAACCCGAAAAGTACTTAACACAAAATAATGACTAAATTACTTTGTAGGTCAAAACAACACCTCCCAATTAAAGATGACATCTCAGTGGGCAATTTCAAAGCAAATATCATGGAGCGGGAGCACCACTAGGCTCAAATATTTGCAACTATATTGCCAACTACACCTAATTGGAAACCATTATACATAAGAACATATCATTCATAAAAGTAAGAAAATGTAAGGTATTGTATCGTGGAAGTTAGACCAATAGCTAACACACAAAACTGAAATATTGTAGAAGGAAAATCCCTCAATAGAAGATACATGGACAACACACCTCTGAGTACCCTCCACACAATATCCCAAAAGTCGTACTAGATTTTTGTGGCGGACATGGCCAATTGCCTCAACTTCCACCCTAAACTCCTTTTCGGCCTGTCCTCTATATTATCATGCAAAAGAAAGAAAAAAAAAAAGATAAATAAGACAATTAAAAATACATAAATGCAATCTAAATGTACTAGGGTGAGCTAAAAATTGAAACCTTTACGAAGCTTACAGGTTGTTAAGAAGTTTCTTAACAGCAACTGGAGTTCCATTAATCAATTGACCCTGATAAACAATTCCATAACCTCCCTCTCCTAGGACATTATCTTTTGAAAAACGATTTGTTGCAAGTTCCAGGTCCCTTAAAGTAAACCAATGACCCCATCCAAGGTGAGAGAACTCTGGAAGGCCTACAAGAGGTGATGGAGCAGCTATGGGATTGGCAGATGGCTTATAAGCAGCAAATGTTCCCGAATCATCACCCGATTGGGAACTAGCATCTTTTTCATGATGGTGAAATGAGTCTGAATGATCCTTGCCATCTGCATTTTTTGAATAAATCATGCCCGGACGATTCATAGCATTGTTTGATTCTCTTTCATTGGAATTATTCTGAATCGTGAGAAGAACTTGATCATGTCCAATAAAGCCAAGGGGAGGAAGTTGCTCCACCCTTACCTCCTTAATTTCTTTAGAAACAACAGGAATTTGTGTGAGCGGTGGATTTGATGAAGTCCTCAGCTTTTTCCAACTCCGATAAGTTAGACATATTATCAATATGAGTAGAATGCATAGCATGAGAACCCCAAAACATATACCAACAATAACCCATACTTTCAGTCCTAAAAGACCAGTCTTTTTAGATAAACCTTCAGAAAGGCTACTGTCTGAAGAGCTCATATTGCTGGTGGTAAGATATCTACAAGGAATTGCAAATCAGATTATTGTTACGCAAAGAACCTTTACCTACTCATAGTAGCAAATGTTTGTGAAAAAAAATGCACATTCATCGTTCACGGATAGGTTCATATCATGATTACAAGCATAAGAGATTTTGGTAAATAGGACTTTAAGCGTTTACACATTAAATAAAAGGCAAACATATTCAACCTAAATGATGTATAGAAATCATTTTTATTTGTGCATATTGATAAGTTAAATATTTTTATGGTGCATAAACTATTGCACTGAACAAAAACAACAGTAGTTTAAGAAATACGGTAAAGTAAACCCTTTACTAAGTACTTATTATATAGAGAGATCTCTATCCACTCAAATTGTTTCAGCAGCCTCAAGTATGTGGAAAAGTGGAAGTTCAAGATAATATGTGAGGAATTTTGAGTGAGAATATTTAGAATGAGCTTCCCCTTAGGCAAACAATTTTGTTGATGTACACATGGAAACCTGAAGAGACGGAGGACACAATTACATATAGATTGTCCAAAGATTTAAAACAAAAGTATACCGAGAAAGAATAAACATAAAAGCACAAAAACTAAGCTTCAAATGCAAATAAATACAATTTGAAGATTCCCATTGAACTTTTTTCTTTATCCATTCAATATCAGTTATTCATTCAAATATAAAAAAAAAATAATCAACAGAACGAACCATAACAACTTATATCAAACGCATCTCAACTACCTCTCTAAAATGAGCTACATTCAATTAAACCTATGGAAGAAAAAAAGATTAAAAATATCCAAAAGAAATAGAACACCATACAAGTTTTGGATATCCGAATCTAGCAGGTGCTTCAATAAATCTGCTTTCGGTTACTGCACGAATAGGTATTCCCCTATGATCTGACAAGGATCAATTATGCTATGTAATCAAATCCAATAAAAATAGCATATGGTAACACTGTCCGGTAACATACAAAGACGCACAGATATCTGGGCTGAATATATGCGTGTCTATCACAGATCCTCTGATAGTGTGTCTGAGCATGTCAATGCAAAACCTACAGATCTGTTCACAAACATATATTATCTGTACCTAACTATTTCGTCTGGTAGCAAAAACACTTTACTAGTCAAAATAAAATACAAACAGGAAAATGACGGCCTCAAATCATCACAATGTTCATGAAATAAAAGATACTAAGGGAAAAAATTGATGCAATTTTCCAACCATAAGCAACTACTATGTTTCAGGTGTCACAAAAGTGAAGTATCATTGGACATCATGAGTCATGACGCAATTCAATACCTCGACCCCAAATATGGAGCAAAATCCAGCTCCTTTGACACTTCTCAAGCCCGCATTACCCCAGAATAGAAACCGGTGACAACCCTATCCCAATAAACATTTAGATCTAGACAGCATCTGCAAGAATGGTGGGGGAATTCGAGTTCGGATGGCAATCTGCTCCAGTCTACAGACTTGAAAAGGGTTGGATCACAACAGAGAGCTTCTGGCGGGTGGCGGTGGGAGGCCGACGACTTCTTTTGGAAGGATCCCAAACTTTAAGCGTGCAAACAACGACTCGGCTCGAATTTGTTGGCCGCGGGTTAAACGTGAAGGACAAGAGGATGACGAGGGCGAGAGAAAAAGAAGAGAACAGAGAAGAATGTGCGTGTGTGTGTGTAAGAGAGAGAGAGAGAGAGAGAGAGAGAGGAGATGGAGAAGTGGAGTTATCAGCGTTAGGTGGCGAAGGAAGGAGCAGCTTCCTAGCGCAGTTAAGGTGAACGAAACGTAACAATGGACTACTAAGGCCTGGTTCCTGTCCCTACAAGATTTGCGGCCAGTTATTTTTTGTTTTTACATAAAATTTACTGTTTTATGAAACAAAGAAGTATAAATTTAAAAATATATCTAGAGTCAAATATAGGCGAACAGATGCACCCAAATCCGATCATTTGACTGACCGGAGATGCTAATTGATGAGAATCTGACTTCAAAATGATCTTTGAAATTGAGCGAACATCAGAACAGAACGTAAAATTTTCTTTGTGACCACCGAAGTAGTGAAGATGACCATGCTTAAGAAGATGGAGACGTAAGAAGTCCAGCTGGTAAATCTTCCTGTGTTGAACAACAGTGTTTTTTTTAGTTGTGTGTATTCATTAAAGTTTATTATTGGAATATCACAGGTCGAATATGTGAGTCAGGCGAGCTTAATCTATGAAAATGGAAAATTTTGAGGAAGGAAAATTTTTATAGGAAGCTCAAAAAAGTAATAGATTTCCAACTAATTGAATCTCCACTAAAATCATCTAAAATATTCTCCCAAATTTTCCTTCACCGCCTCTAATTTATAGGATTTTGAGAGCTATAAAAAAAACTACATAGAAAGAAAATTAAAAGTACAATGCTACACATAAAACTCATATAATGCTACACACTACTCTATATGCATGTCTCCTCCTATTTGGCTTAAAGAGAGGAAGGTCAAAAGACTTCGACAAGTTGACTAAGAGCAAGATCAATAATGTTGAATTGATGTGTGGGAGTGTTGAGATGAAAAAGGATCGATACCCACCGAGGCTTAGGGTGGTTGGTGGGCGAGCACAGTTGGAAACTCCCATCTCGGGTTTGAATCCCCTCTACTACGGCCTCGCCTCTTCAATGGGGCAAAGCAAGTGTGGGCCTGATGTCGGTGGGTGTCCTCGCTAGTTTCCGTCAAGGGATTAGTTACGCCTCCAAGCACTCCCTTTGAAGTGGCAGCAGGTAGATACCCCCATTCCCAAAAAAAAAAATTGTTTAATGGCAAGCTTACTGATATTGTTAATGACTTTTGTAGGTAATATTGGATCGCCTGAGAAGGAGATGAGTGAGGTGTTGCCATAGTGATGGAGAGTTCCGAGTTCAATTATCATAACAAGGTAGACTGAGGGTCCCAAGAAGCAGACATTTTCTTGTAGTAGAGTCTGTTGAGGATAGTCATTATGGAAGAGAGAGAGAGAGAGAGAGAGAGAGAGAGAGAGAGAGAGAGAGAGAGAGAGAGAGAGAGAGAGTGAGAGAGTGAGAGAGAGAGAGTGAGTGTGTGTGTGTTAAAGGTCGCTTGGAGTAGGAACGACTGATGTAGTGGTCCAGGTACGTGCCGAGTGACGAGCTGCTAGCTTGGTGAGGAATGCTCGATGTTACAGTCTGGGATACCAATCTCATGATTTTTATGATAATAAATATTATTGGATTTTGCTTTATTTCTCCTCTTATTATTATTGCATATTTCTTTTTGTGCACTAGCATTTTAGGTATATCGTAAGTATCAAGACTCAAGACTAAGTTTGATGTTTGCAAGAGTTAATATCTTCATTTATCATTTATTATATTTCTCAAGCCAAATATATTGTAAAAGGTGTATATTAGCTTAACAATTGTGAACACACATAGGGGATGGAATGTTAAAAGTTCAAATTTTATGAAGATCATGATATACGATCAATTAATTAGAAAACAAATAATTAAAAATGTTTAATTGAGAATTTAAAAATATTAAAATAATTGTACTATACAAACTCGATCGTGCAGGACGATCAGTTTAAATTCTAACACCTAGCCGCCAATTAGATTTAGGCAAGAAATTTGAATTTTAATTTTGAACTAATTGTACTATACAAACACATTTGTACTATATGATACTTCAAATCATGTCAAAATTAATCCCTATAATTATCCAATCAATGTAGGGTTTATTTAACGAGTATGATCGTATGGTATGATCGTAATCATACTAGATGATTGACAGAGACTATTTTTATCATCCCAAGGAACATCCTGGATGAATCTTGACTGGATTGAGCTATTCATACAATATGTTATCATGCTTACTAGATGATCGACATAGATGATTTTTATAATCCCAGAGATCATCCAAAATGAATTAGTAAAATATACTAATCGTACTACAATATCAACAACTCATATTGTACAATCTGTTTAAGCTTTTTGAACAAATTGTACTGGGTTTGTTTATCATACAGAATGAATTGGAATTTTTGAAGTAATCATACTATACGATCCGCAGATCATACTATACAAATATAGTCGGCTGAATTGAAAAATCAGGAGTTTTATTTTAGCCTTATATTTAAGCTCTTTTATTAAACTTTGAAAATGTCTTTGGTCTTTGTGAAAAACTTCTAAGATAATTTTTTGAGGGCTTTATCTTCTTAAGAGATCTTAGAGGTTGGAAAGAAAGGGGGAGAAGTTGTGTGTGAGGGAGAAGTAATGTAAGAGAGGATTTCATAGTGTTACTCCAAACAAACATCTATCTAGGTTCCTCTATGTGTCTTTGTTGATCTTCAGGGGAGCTCTGAGGAGAAAGTTTTTCAAGGTCAAAGATTGTCGGCACTCCATCGAGGTTCTTTGCCTCACCATGATGGTGAAAATGATTTTGGTTCTCTGCCTCACCAGGAGGGTGAAAAAGATTTTGGCACTCTACTGCATCAGGTTGGTGGAAAATATTTTATAAGGGTTTCTCCGTCTTATTGTGGTGGAAAAATGAGAGTCACTAATGGTTTAGTGCAATTCCTGAAGAGGCTTTTAGGGAGTGGACGTAGGTCATATTTTAACTGCACCACTATAAATTCATTGTGTTCATTCTTAACTTTTCTTTCCACATTTATTTTTTACAAGTTAATTTCCTATACATTTTATTTTTCTTAAAAATATGTGTTGAGATTATTGAGATTGCTTGTGATTAATTTTTGTTGAAAAAGAAAAATGAAAATTTGTAAATTAAAAAGAGAAAATATTTTAACTTTTATATCTCTACAAAATCAAAACAACAAAAATAATATTTATTTTTCTAAAGTTAATAGCTTCTGCATTACAAAATCATATTATGAAGTGAAGAGGTGAAATTGATCTAAATTTTTTTTTCAGAAGAGCGTTGTTTGAAAAGAATTTTTAAAATACCAATTCTACCCCCCCCCCCGGGGGTGTTCTGGGTTAGTTCAAGTAGTTTAACAACATTTCTTGAACTTTCAAGCGGTATCAGAGAGGATTCTCTAGAAAGGATGCGGTTTAAGTCGAAGACCATTAAGTTTGAAGATACGTGGAGATCCTATCCTGTGGCTAAGAGCATTGTTTATCATTCTTGGAAGAAGAATGATGTTGGTGATGAATATACGATTTTACAAAGGAAGCTTAATCGTACCTTGAAAGCTTTATTTTTTTGGAGCAAAAACAAATGCAAAGACCTGAATGTGTTAAAAGAGAAACTGAAGAAGGAGATCCTTGATTTGCAAAATAAGGAAGCATTGAATATTAATTGGTCTGTTGAAGACCTTTTTGAACTTAGAAATAAAGTACATGAACTCAATGTTACTTTGAGAAGACTTTCTACTTGGTGGAACCAAAGAGCTAATGCTAGGTGGCATGAGGAAGGTGATGCAAATTCCAAACTTTTTCATAGCTTTGCCACGGCTAGAAAGAATGGAAATCGCATTTTTCAAATCAAAGACGAAGCAAACAAGCTGCATGAGGAGGAGGATCAAATTGAGAAGGTTTTCACAAGTTTCTTTGAGAAGAAATGGAAGCATAGGGAGTGTGAGGTAATGGGCTAGCCATTAGTTATGGAAAATTAGAAGTTAACTGTTGAGGATATGGATATGTTTAATGCTGAATTTACTGTGAATGAGCTGCAGATTTTGGTGTTTCAGCAAGGGAACAACAAGGCTCCAGGTTTGGATGGCATCACTTCCTCCTTTTACAAGAGTTATTGGAACATTGTATGGGAAACTCTATGAAATGTTGTAAGAAGTTTCTTTAATTGCAGCCATATGAATAAGGAATGGAAAGACACCTTGATTGTCTTAATTCCTAAGATTAAGAATCCCTTGACTCCTTCTAATTTTAGGCCCATTAGCCTATGTCAAACTAATTATAAGATAGTGGCTACTATGTTAGTTAACAGATTGAAGAGGGGTATTTCTAAGATGATTTCTGAAGAGCAAGCTGCCTTCATCCATGGAAGATCCATTGCTGAACATTGTTTGTTAGCTCAGGAGATTTTCCATAAGTTCAAACTCTCAAAGAACAAGAAGGGCTTGATGGCTGTAAAGCTTGATATGGAGCAAGCATATGATAGCATGGGATGGACAACTCTTCGGCATATTTTAAGATGGTATGGTTTTCCTACTGTTTTCTCTAATCTTTTCTTTGAATGTGTTGTAGATGTGAGATTTTACGTTATTATCAACGGGAAGAATTCTGAATGGATTAATGCCCAGAGTGGATTCCGTCAGGGATGTCCACTTTCACCATACTTATTCATCATGTGTTTTCAATTGATTACAAATTCACTAGAGCAAAAGGGGAAGAGTCTTGACATTCAAATTTCAAGTAGAGGACCGAAGATCACACATTTACTTTATGCAGATGACGCTCTCATTTTTTCTCATGCATCTGTTGATCTTGCTAGAGTTATGAAGACCATTGTGGAGAAGTTCTGTATGTAGACTTGGCAAAAAATTTATGTTAGTAAATCTTAGCTGTTGTTCGGCAAGGTGGTCAGTTATCATATAAAGAAGAGGATTGGCAGAGTTCTTGGCTTCAAGATAGTGAAGGAAATGAAGTACTTGGGAGTGAAAATATCACTTGATAGAATTAAGATGGCTGATTACCAAGAGGTTTTAAGCAATGCCATGGATAGACTTAATGCTTGGAGTAGGAAGTCTTTATCTTTGGTAGGTAAATTGATTCTCATTGAAAGTTCTTTGCTTTCTATGACTAATTTTTTAATTACTCAGTCTTTGGTACCTAAGAGGTTATTACATGAGCTGGAAAAATTGTGTAGAAGCTTTATTTGGAATAATAGTGATGGAACCAAGGGGATGCACTATATTGCTTGGAGTGATATTTGCAAACCAAGGTGTTTGGGAGGATTGGGCTTGCATTCTCCTCTACATAGAATTGGGTCTTTAAGATCCAAAGTGACATGGAATTATATTCAGAAGCCTTATTCTTTGCTTCACCGTGTTATGAAGAATAAGTATGGTGATAATGTGATGAATGGAGCTCAAAGGAACATCAATTCAAATGCTTGGAAAATTCTGTTGGATGGTGGGAGTAATCTGAAGATGGCGGTTCGTTGGAAGGTGGGTAGAGGAGATAAAATCAGTATTTTAAATGACACATGGCTGCTTGATAGGTGTATTAATCGCTGGCCAACTTTTGCTGATTACAATTTCCTGGATGGTATGAATGTGCAGCAGTTGATATTAACCAACGATATATGGAATTCTGATTTGTTACAAAGGGCATTTCATTCGGACCTTATTTCTTTAATTACTCAAATTTCAATTGAGCATGGTGAGGAGGACCAGATGGAGTTGATGAAGATGTGCTCGGGAAAGACTGTGTCCGCCTTGGTGTATGAACAGATGTGGCTCAATAGATGCAATTTGGAGAATGTGTAGTATTTCAACTGGGTGAAGAATTTGAAGATGAATAAGAAAATTGAAATATTCTGTTGGAGGTTGGGTAAATCAGTTATTCCTACTAATATGTTCCTCATGAACCGAAAAATTTTAGATAATGCTCTTTGTGCTAGAGGATGCCAAGTTAATGAAACTTATGAGCACATTATGGTGCATTGCAAGTATTTGATTGAAATCATTATGAAGCTGAGGGAATGGGGTAATTTTATTCCTGTATTTCATTCACTGGATTGTTGTTTAAAGGACCTAAAGAATATGTCTACCAAGAATTCTGAGATTGTTCGTTTGTATTGCTCTATTGTGTATTACTCTTGGAAGGACCGGAATGATATCAAGCATGGTAAGTCTGCTCTGCCATTCTCTATTATTGCTGCTAATGCCCTTTTTTTTGCAGTCTCCAAATCTGGTCCATTTCTCTCTAGCTGTGGTACTAATCTCTTTAGGGAGTCTCAAAGAACTTGGTACCCTCCACCGAAAGAATGGATTAAGGTTAATGTAGATGCATCTTTGACAAGCTCTAATCTGGCTGGCATTGGAGGAGTTTTCCATGACTACATAGGACGGTTTATTAGTGCCTTTGGAAAGAATGGAAATCATTGGGATATTGGTCATCTTGAGCTAGAATCAGTCCTCACGGTTAAGGATTATTTCAAGAGCTGGATGTTGGAATGTAAAGGGCTAATCATAGAGAGTGATAATATAAATATTATCAAATTCATTCAGAATTTTTTAAAGAAGAATAAGGAGAATGTGGATAATTGGCCGCACAAGAATTTATGTTTTTTTGAATGATTTTAATAAAGTTGTATTCCTCCATGCTTATAGAAGTTGTAATAAAGTAGCAAATTGTTGTGCTACTATGGCATTGGAGAGTAGTTTCTTTTTTGATAGCTTTTCTTTTGATAGCATTCCTACCTTGTTGTTAGGCTTAATCAAGGAGGAATGTGATCCTTTCATTACTTGTACTTAGCTTCCCTTTTTTGGTTTTAATGCAATGTGATGCATTTCCTTCAAAAAAAAAAATCCAATGGCAAACTTCAATCATAATAGTAATACTACTCAAAGATACTCAATTACTTGTACACCTATGTTTGATAATATAGCATATACTTTTTAAAAAGTTTGCATGTCTACATTCATTCAATCTATTGACTATTGCATGTGGCATATTATTCAAGTAGATATACTCCTCCATCTCGCATTATTAATGGAATTAAGAAAGAAATCTTTTTTAATGAATGGATTTTTAAGAATATAGACTATGCTCAACTTAATGAAAAATGTCTAAACTATTTTTTTATGTGTCTTAAAGTCTGAGGACTATATGCAGGTTTATTCATGTATAAATGGTATGAAAATTTGGGATAGGCTATATATCACTTATGAAGGAACTAGTGAGATCAAACAAAAAAGGCTAAATGTTTTATTGCATGAATATGAACTATTTGACAAGAAATCTAGTGAGACTATTACTGACATGTATACGAGGTTTACTAAAATAATGACATCATATGCTATAGGAAGCGAATTATCTAACTCTAAAAAGATCAATAAGATTTTTCTCTACTTACTAGATAGTTTTGTTGCAAAAGTAGCTGCCATCTATAAATCTAAAGACTTAAATGTATACTCTATTGATAATCAATTTGGCTCACTCATTGCTTAAGAGTAAAATGTGAGTCAAAGATTGCTTTATGTAGGTGATAGGAGGAAGGAAAAGATAGTGATGGTAAAGGCCAACGACTTAGATAACAATAACTCTACAATTGATCGAGATTATGATATAACATTAATGACTCAGTAATTCAAAAGCTATCTGAAGCAAAAGCAAAGACGCCATCAATATTGAAATAAAGGAAAGTCATGTATAACTATTAAAGTTTTTCTGATGCTATCTATTTTAAATGCATGAATCTCAAACAAATGAGGTTTGATTGCCCCAACTTAAAAAAAGTCACCCTAATAAGGAGAAAAGTGAAAAAAAAAATCAAATGCTAGGAAGGATGAAAAATAAAATGCAAAAAGGGGAAACATCTAATGCATAAAGCCTTATGGGTAGACTCTACATCAGATTTATTAGAATAAGAACCAGACGAGGTAAAGAATCTATGCCTTATGATGAATGATAATATTGTTAATTCTAATTAAGAAAAGGTATGTCAACACTCCTATAATGAGTTATTTACTATTTTTGAAAACATATATGACTCATATAGGAAGCTAAAGAAATTAAATGTTAATTTAAAAAAGGAATTTTTTTTTATTTAAATGAGGAGCATGACATTGTAGCTAGGGAGCATGAAAATCTTATAGTTGAGCATTCCACTCTATATAAGGAGTATGCTTCTCCATTAGATGAATTTGATGAGTTCAAAAAGAAGCGTATTAAATTAAGTGAATCACATGAATCCTTGAAAATCGAGCATGTTGAATTAGAAAATGCATTTAAGAAATTAGAAACACTTGTAATAAAACTAGACACTAGTTAACATGCATTGAAATGTGAACTTGAAAGTTAGAAAAATTTAAATATGTTTTTGAAAAAAAAATATTAAGACTTCAAAATATACACTACTAGCTACACTAGCATAAAAGTCATAACATGATACATATTATGCATCACATATCCTTTGGAAGAAGCACTATCACCCATGTAGGATAGTGGACTCATTTTCTAGGAATAGGTGTTACTCTTGTAGCATGACAGGACAGATTGCCAAAATTCACATTGTATACCATAAAACACATCTAGTGTTGGGCCCAAATTATTAGCATCACAATATAGTATTCATTCCATTCATTCATTAAAGCATAAGGTGGAACCCAAACTCACATGGGTTCTCAAATCTAACCTTTGATTGATCTTATAGGGATGCTCTCATAAAAGGCC
Source organism: Dendrobium catenatum (assembly GCF_001605985.2). Lineage (NCBI taxonomy): Eukaryota > Viridiplantae > Streptophyta > Magnoliopsida > Asparagales > Orchidaceae > Dendrobium > Dendrobium catenatum. The sequence continues at coordinate 2,072,267 of NW_021319486.1, forward strand.
TAAAGATATCATGTGATACATGGACAATTGGTGTTCAAGACATATGATGGGAGATTTGAAGCAGTTCATCATAATGAAGGCTTGGAGTAGAGGCAAGGTAACAATGGGTGACAACTCCACTAAGAAATTGTTGGGTCTCAGGTACTATTAAAAAATCAAATAATTTTATCATAAAAAATGTTCTTTTAGTAGATAGATTAAAATAAAATTAACTTAGCATTAGCCAACTTTATGATAAGGGTTTTGAACTAATAAATGTATATTACTTTTTCAAGAAAAAATTATGTTAGAAGGAAAAAGGAAAAATAATGTTTATACGCTTTATTTGTCTTGTGATGATAATCCTGATAATCTTTGCTTGAAATCTATTTTGAATGAATCATGGTTATGGAATAGGTGACTATGTCAAGCTAGTATAAAAACTCTTAAAAAGATAACCCAATAGGATTTGGTTAGAGGTATCCCAAAGAAAGACTTCACTAAAGACCATCTCTGTAGTGCATGCTAGTTAGGAAAATATACTAAGTCATCTTTCCATCCATTAAGGATATCACCACCACTAAACCGCTAGAAATATTGTATATGGATTTTTTTTTTAGGAAAAACCCAGGAAGGGACCTACGTGTTGATAATTGTAAAAAATTACAAGGTCCTTAAAGGGACATCGCTTTCTAATGCTCAAAAGAGCTACAATAGTAAGCAAAAAAAACTATGAGCTCAAGTTCCCTACTACCAGATACAAAATCCCCTGAGAACATTCTAGGTTTGCCAGTAACCATCACCCAAAAATAAAAGAATTAAAAAGGATACTCTATAAGCATGATTTCTACACGCAAAAAATCAGGAACTAATCAATCAGCACCAAAAGGTTCCTACAAAATTCTATTAATATAATAAAATAACAAAAACTTAAAATTAAACCTGGTATAACCATTATCATCCTGATTATAATTCCTGCACAAAGGAAAAGTGAGAAGCCAAAATACATTTGATGAAAGAAATTACATCCAATCAGGTAAAAGAGGTAAAAACCAAAACAGTACATACAAACTACACCTGCGCATTGCAACATAGAGTATAACCAATGTAATATAATCAACTAGCACCCAATAAAGTAAAACACCTGAAAAAGACAATGTTTATACCATTTAATTTCACTCCCAAACCAACAACAAGAGGTAATAAACCACAAAGAATAATCATAAGGGAGGGAAGCAGCCATGCCACCCCACCACCCAGATCCAAAAAATCCCAACAGACCTCCAAATAAGAACCATTAAGAAGGCAAAAAGTCTTCTCATCCAGAAACAATTCCATATTCAACCGAACACACAATAAATGACTAGAAAGCACCAACATAACATAAGATAATAATAAAGAAACGTAAAAACATATAGCCCCACAAAAGAGTGTAATGAACCAGTAAAACAAACAACATGTTGTCCGAATTACTGTTTAAAGGGAAAATCTGGCTGCAGGTGACATTAAGAAGGCTCAAATAAGTCTTAACAGAAAGAACCACAAACCAAAGGAAACCACTTATTGAAAGAATAAAGCATTCTACACATATAGAAAAACAAAAATAAAAAATAGACCCACTTAACCTCTAACATAAGGCAAACCCAAGTTATCCAAACAAACAAGTCTTTTAATAAAGACAGGCAAATCAACATAAACAAATTCAATAGGATTTTGCAAGTTGGAGCATAGGGTAGCAAACTAATTGGACCAAAACTTTTATTTTCCCGAAACTTAAACCAAAGCTTGAAAGAAAATACATGAGCTAAATCCCTCATACTTTTGTACCCTAAAGCACCTTCCTCACTAACACCACAACACTTAGACCAAGAGGACTAGATAATTTTAGAAGTACTACTTTTACCATTCCATAAAAACCTATTAAAGATTTTTTCCAACCTGTTACACACATCCACCATAGGGTTAATAATTTAAAAAAGATATATAGGTAAAGAACATATAACACTGTTAATTAAAACTAATATACCACCAAAGCAAAGAAAGTTAAATTCCCAAGAATTAAGTTTATTTTAAATAGACGCAATGAGATCATTAAAAAAAATCTTTTACGGCCTTTAAACAACGGAACACCCAATATTTAAGAGGAAGAGAAGTATGACTGAAACCAGAAACCCTTTTAATATCACTGATACAAACCTCAGACATTTTAGAGGAGGTTATAAAGCTAGATTTATTTTTATTGAGTTTAAGACCACTCACCTTCACAAACTTGTTTAAAAATTCCATAATAATTCTCGCTTTATTAATAGAACCATTAGTGCATATAATAACATCATCAACAAAATAAATGTGAGAAACAAGAAAATCCCCTAGCATTCTATAGTAAGGATTATTATGGTTTTCATAGACGTTAGTGAGACCTCTTGAAAGATACTCAACTATAATTATAAACAAAGCAGGAGAGATAGGATCCCCTTATCTAATACCATGAGAAGACCTAAAAAAACCCATACCTTTGCCATTGATAATAACCAAAAAAATAAGAGTTCTCGATGCAATTCTTTATCAAAGAAATGAAAAGAGTGTTAAATCCAAAAATCTGTAAAATAGTCTACAAAAACTTCTAATTGATATTGTTATATGCTTTAGCAATATTAAGTTTAAAAATTGTGTTCCCACATCTAACTTTGTGATCAATATCTTGAACAAGTTATTGTGTCAACAAAATATTTTCTAAAATAGATCGACCTTTAATAAGCCCAGTTTGATTTTTAGAAATAATTTTATCAAGAATAAGAGAAAGACAGTCCATAAAAATTTTAGAGATAAGTTTACTAAAAAAAGAGAAAATACTAATAGGGTGAAGATCATCCCATATACTGGATGAAACCTTCTTAGGGATAAGCACAATAGAAGTACTAGAAAAGAACTTAGGTATGGGGGCACAACACCATACTGAAAGTTTGACAGAGATGTTAAGCCCTAATAAACTAGTCCCAAGGCTAACCAAGAGGTGGGGGAATTGGTATTTTTAAAATCTTTTAAGTAAAAGCACAAACTTAAACCAAAATTCATCACATAAATCAAAGTGCAGAAATTAAATATAGAAGAAGTAATAAATAACACAAAAATTTATAGTGGTTCGATCAACTTAACCTACGTCCACTCCCCGGAGCTTCTCCTCCTAGTATTGCACTAAGAACAGTGTCTCTCCTTTTGCCCCCACATTAAGGTGGACAAGCACTTACAAACCACCTTTCCATCGACCTCAGTGAGGTAGAGAACCCAACTCCTTTTGCTTCCTCCAAAAGCAGGAAGAGAACCTAACTCCTTTTGCTTCCTTCTGAAGTAGGCAGAGAACCTCGATCATATGCTAAAGTAGACCTCTCTAGAACCCCCAAGGAATTAGGGATGATGACTGGAGAAGACGACGATGGTTCCTTTCTTGGAGCAACCTTTGTGAAACCCCTCACAAACTCCCCCTCACAAGATCCTCTCTCTCTCTCCCCTTGCTCTCCCTCTCCTCTTAGATCTCTCAGGTCAGAACAACAATAAAAGATGCTTTCTTGGGTAGAACAAGAGGTCCTATATAGAATAGCTCCAAAATAGCTCTTAATTGTAACAAACCGACTTTATCATCCAGGATGATATAAATATCATCCCATATGATTAGTACAAATTTAGCTCAATCAACCAGGATGATTAGAAGGTTTTTTTTCATATCATCCAGGATGATAGGATATCATCATATACAATTAGTATAAATTATTGAATATCGTCCATAATATTTCCTTGAATGGATGTCTGGATGATGTAAAAATAACTTGATCGTTCAGGCCGATCTCACGATCCTCCCAGGTGATTAGTTCAATTCAGTACATATCATCTAGAACATCACCCTGAATAAAAGAAGGCTGATGTTTGATCATCCAGGAAAAACTAAGGTTTGTGAACTAATCATCCCAGCCGATCCTGCGATCATCCAGGACAATATGATCGAGAAATCAAACCTTAATTATTTTCCTTAAGCACCAAATTAATTTAGGCATAGTTATATTGTATCATCCATGATGATGTCCAAAAATAAAAGATACCTAAATAGATATGGCGGCTTATTCTTTTTTATTTAAACCTATCGTCCTGGATGATATGAATATCATCCAGGATAATGCGCTTAATGACGGCTGCCTTAACTAGGATGCCCTAATTAGGGTTTTAATTTTTAATTGATTATCCAGGCCAATTTTTGGATCATCCGGATGATGTGATAAAAAAAAAAACTCTAAAAATAGTCATAAATTTTCCCCCAAGTGTGTGTGTGAAAGGTTACTTAACATCAGGAACCACATCATTTATAATTGACTCAAGTAAAGGTAAAAGATTACAAACTGGCTCAGATCTAGTCTACTTAATCTTGAGCTGGTTTAAATTGTAGTTTTGATCTTATAGACCTAAAATGTTAGTAGGTAAGGCAGTCATAGAGAAATAGAAGTATTTGCTAACATCAAAATTATATTTTATGAAACCAGATTCACAATAATCTCCCCTTTTTTTATAATGGCAAACAATCAAATAGTCAAAATTAAATAAAATGAAAATAACTCAAACACTACTGCCCCTTTTGATATCACAAAAAAGGAAGAGGAAAAAACCAGAAAAGAAAAAGTAGGAAAAAGAAGAACGAAAGTAAAGTTTTTTTTAATCAAAGCATGAATATGACAATGTCTCCATGTGATTGATTTTAAAGACTTGTAAGACCATTGAGTTAACATTGTCAAAATTTGAAACTGGTAGAATATTCGATCATGTTAACCCTAGCTCAGACTTCTCTTAGGGCAAAATAGTCTTTTCAAAACAAAAGTCCAAACTAAGAAAAACCAATTTGATAAGAAAAAGAGATCCGTTTAAGATTTGGTTTCAAAAAAATATCTTATAGAATAATGTATCAAAGTAATTTGTCATAATCGCAAAATTTAAAATTAAGCCTTTGAAAATATCAAGTGACACATGAATTCTTCTAAGTTTTAAAAGTTTGAAAGAGAAGAGAACTTGCTTCTGGTGGGATCATTTTATGACTCTTGTTAATTGAATGATGCACTTTGCGCATCTTTTGATTTTTGATATACTTTGTGTATATTTCTCAATTTGTCGTCATTGCACATCTTTTGATTTATCATCATTGACCACCTTTTTTATTTTTGCAAGCTAGATCACTTTTCAAAACTCTTAAATACTCTCTGTTCGGAGTATATCTTCTAGATATTAGAGAAGAAAAACTCACTCTCTAATAAAGGGAAGAATAAACAACAAAATAGAATCAAATTCATATGATAAATGCAATAATAAGTTTTCAAAAAATTTAAAAGTAATATAAAAGACTTTGAACATTATATATATATATATATATATATATATATATATATATATATATTATAGTAAGATAGAAAATATTTCAATTACAAAGTCTAGTCATTAATTTGAGATAGACTTTTGTTTAGAAAAGAAAATTACACTACTAAAAGAGGCTAGAGGGAGGGAAACATTCAACTGTGTTTCTCCCTTTAACTGATTTAGAGATGTCAAAACATTGACTATAAATAATCAAAAATAAAAAACAAGGTGTAAGATATCATTTCAACTGAGACCAAAAAATAAGAAAAACTAATAAACAAAAAGAAAAAACAATATAGATGAAATAACTACAAAATAACTGCAAACATAAAAAGCTAACTCAAAACTAAAATAGAAAGAATAGAAAATAACAACAATCAACAGAGTAATACACATGCAATTCAAAATTTATTAAGCAGCAAGTTTATGCAATTAAGAGCCGCGAGCCTCCGTTGTCTAAGTACCACATGCTCTCATGAGGTCTTTGGTGAGAGAAAACCTATAAAGTCATCAAATGTCAGATTTAGGAATCCAAACAGGTTTGGGTCCCTTCTGATGAAAAGAAGAATGCAATGCATGTGTGTTATGTTGTGAATCATGAAATTTGGGTCTCCACACCTAATATGTACTACAGTAAACATTACAAGTGTGTGAAATATGTTCTAGCATGCCACATAAAAAATATCTAACTCTAGAAAAAGGATTTATTAATTTGTTCAGGTTATAATGCCTCTTCCTAGGTTTTGGATTTAGATCAAGTGTGGATGTATTCCAATTTCCCTCAAGCGCATTCAATTCAGCTTTAAACCTCAAGTTAGCACATTCTAAAACAGTATTATCAACATTCAATCAGATTCTTCAATATAAGTTTTAAAATCATATTCAAGTGAGGTGTATGATGCTTTCAAAGAATCATGCTCACAATCAATTCAGAATGCTTTTTATTCAATTCATCAAACTCATCAAGTAATGACATGTGATTGCTATCAAGTTGAGTGTGATCTTTACTTAAAATTTCATGCTTTTTTTTGCAAATTTAAAAGTTTCACATTCAGACTAACATGAATTTTCTTAAGTTTTCTATATGATGCATGAATGTTTTCACAAACTTCAAGTAATTGATCGTAGGTTGGTTCACATATCTCTTTTTGTTCAGACTGACCAAGATGATCACCCATCAAGCACAAGTTTGTTATCTCCATTTCAACTTCAGTCTCAGATGAGTTAGATGCAGAATCCGCCTAGAAAGCCTTTTGGAACTGCTTCTTATCCTTGTCTTTTTTGAACTTAAGTTTCTCCTCACCCTTCTCCTTGCTTAGGTGATCCTTAAGTGTATGAAAAGTAGCTTTAACATGTCTAGGCTTCTTGTATTCAAAATAAATAACATCAGATGAACTTTTATAATTTTTACTACTTTACTTTTGTTCCATTTCTGATGGTACTTGTGATTCTTCCTCATAAATATTTTAAATTGCCTCATGATTAAGGCAACATCATCACTTCCAGACCCAGAAGAATCAGTATCCATGTTGTTGGCTTTCATCACCATAGTTTTCTCCTTCTTTCACTCACCTGCATCAGGTTGTCTTTAGTTCACTCCTTGCTCGTAAACAATGCGTGATCCAAATAAGTTATCAACATAATAAGTATTCAAATCTTTGGATTCAGTAATGATAGTAATCTTAGCATTAAAGGAAGAAGGTAAACATCTAAAAATTTTATTCACTCTTTTATAGTTAGTTAACTCTCTTCCTAAAGCATGCAATGAGGTAACAATTTGAGTAAACCTAGAATATATGTCAGAAATTGATTTAGTAGGTTTCATAAGAAAAAGTTCATAGTCATGCAATAAAATATTCAACCTAGATTATTTAACTTCATTGATTCCTTCATAGGTAATACACAATTTATCCCAAATTTCTTTATCAGTTGCACAAGTTGAAACACACGTATAATCTTTTGATTTCAAAGCACATAAAAAATAGTTTAAACATTTTGAATTCAGTTGAGCTAAATTCTTATCATCAAGAGTTCATTCAATAAAAGAAAGTAAAGAAGTAATGCCATTAGCTTTACGAGTTGGAGGTGTATAACCATCATTAACAAGCATCTACATGTGATAGTCAATCGATTGTAAAAATATAGACATGTGAGTTTTCCAAAAATCAAAAGGAATATTATCAAACAAAGGTGGTTGTATAATAGAATATCCTTCAACAGTATTACAATTACCAAAGTTAGCCATTTATCAAAATTCAAAAGTTTTCAAAAACTAAATTTTATAAATCCGCTCTGATACTACTTGAAAGTTCGACAGGGATGTTAAGTCCTAATGAACTAGTCCCAAGGCTAACCAAAAAGGGGGGGGGGGTAAATTAGTATTTTAAAAAATCTTTTAAGCAAAAGTACAAACTTAAAGCAAAGTTCATCACAGAAATCAAAGTGCGGAAATTAAATGTAAAAGCAATAATAAAGAACATAGAAATTTATAGTGGTTCGGTCAACTTGACCTATGTCCACTCCCCGGAGCTTCTCTTTCGAGTATTGTACTTAACATAGTGTCTCTCATTTTGCCCCCACGGCGAGGCCGAGAAGCCTTTATAAACCTCCTTTCCACCGACCTCGATGAGGCAGAGAACCTAACTCCTTTTACTTCCTCCAGAAGAAAGAAGAGAACCCAACTCTTTTTGCTTCCTCCTAAAGCAGGCAGTGAACCTCGATCAGATGCTGAAGTAGACCTCTCTAGAATCCCTAAGGAATTATGGATGATGACCGGAGAAGACAACAACGGATCCTTTCTTGGAGAAACCTTTATGAAATCCCTCACAAGCTCCCCCTCATAAGATCCTTTCTCTCTCTCTCTCCCTTGCTCTCTATCTCCTCTTGGCTCTCACAGGTTAGAACAACATTAATAGATGCTCTCTTTGGTATAATAGGAGGTCTTATATAGAAGAGCTTCGAAATATCTCTTAATTGCAACAAACTGGCTTTATCATCTAGGATGATATAAATATTATCCTGTACGACCGGTACAAATTTAGCTCAATCAACCAGGATGATTTGGGATGATCAGAAGGTTTTTTATTCATATCATCCAGGATGATAGGATATCGTCATGTACGATTAGTACAAATCATTGAATATCATCTAAAACATCACCCTGAATGGATGTCTAGACGATATAAAAATAACTTGATCGTTCAGGCCGATCTCACGATCCTTCTGGATGATTAGTTCAATTTAGTATATATCGCCCAGAATATCACCCTAAATAGAAGCAGGCCGATGTTTGATCGTCTAAGAAAAACTAAGGTTTATGAACTGATCGTCGCGGCCGATCCTGTGATCATCTAAGATGATATGATTGAGTAATTAAACCTTAATAACTTTTATTAATTACCAGATCAATTTAGGCATAATTGTATTATATCATCCAGGATGATGTTCTGGATAATGTCCAAAAATAAAAGATGCCTAAATAGATCTGGCAGCTGATTCTTTCTAATTTGAGCCTATTATCCTCGCCGATATGAATATCATCTAGGACGATGTGCTTAATGATGACTTCCTTAACTAAGATGCCATAATTAGGATATTTATTTTTAACTGATCATTCAAAATAATTTTTGGATCATCCCAAACGAAGAGATCAAAAATAGAAAACTCTCAAAAATAGTCAGAAATTTTCCCCCAAGTGTTGTGTGAAAGGTTACTTAGCATTAGGAACCACATCTTTACAATTGACTCAAGAAATGGTAAAAGATTACAAACTGACTCAAACCTACTCTACCAAATTTTGAGTTGGTTCAAATTACAATTTTGATCTTATGGACCTGAAATGTTAGTAGGCAAAGCAGTCATAGAGAAATAAAAGTGTTTGCTATCATCAAAATTATATTCCTTGAAATCAAATTCACAACACGTACAAGTCATCACAAAAAATATGCCACACTTTTTGAAAAAAAAAATTAATAGTAAAACCATTTGGGTCAACAACTAAATCAACATTCATAGAAAAAATAATCTTTTTAAGATCCTCTAAAGAAGGAACCTTGGTAAGAATGTTATTATCCTCATCATTGATACAAGAAGAAATAAGCTCAGGATGTTCCACTCTATTAGGTTCAAAGTTTTAATTAAAAAACTTAATAAACTGATCCACAAAAGACTTGGAAATATTCTCCTCACCCTTAATATGGTTACCTTCATAATCAATAATTTTATGCATAAAGCTTTTAGCTCATTATTCTTAACCAGAGAATGAAAATACTATGTATTCATGTCACCTTCAAAAAGGTGTTTAGAAGCCAATTTTTGTCTCCAATAAATTTCTTCTTGATCTTGAAGCAGAAAAAGGGAGTTCTTAGCTTCTTGCAAAGCCTTATTATTCTCCGTAGAGGGATTAGTTTGATAAATACTTTTAAGAGAATTAACATTCTCCTCAGCCGTGAGAATATTAGTAAATATGTTTTTAAAAATATTCCTATTCCACTAATTAATTATAAACTTAAGTCATTTAAGCTTAAGCCAAAGTCTAACCATACCTTTAATAGAATTATTAGGGTGAAGGGGAGCTTCCCAATTCTCCTTGTCTAAATAAAAAAAAAAGTATCATTAAGGAGCCGCATGTTTTGAAGACTAAAATAAAGAATATAATTATTATTCATAGACTTAACTCCAATCAAGAGGGGAGAGTGATTAGAAAACATTTTATTGTTATGTTCAATAAAAGTATTACTATAAGAATTCATCCATAAATCATTAAAAAGCACCATATCAAGCCTTTGCCACATGTTACCACTATTCAAAGTGTAAGAATTACCATAAAACCCTATATCAACCAGCTTACAATCCATAATCATATGATTAAAATCATCCATAGATTGATGATTCGAAAAGCAAACGCCAGGCGTCTCACTAGAGTTACATATGGCATTAAAGTCACCACCAACAAGCCAAGGAGCAAATATAAGAACACAAAAATTAGAAAGTTGTTTCCAAGATTTTTTCTAATTAAATGAGATGAAGAAGCATAAACAAAGGATGCATAGAAAACAAAATTCATGCATTATATTTTATAATGCAAAACTTGAGTAAAATCTCCAACAATTTCAATAATAATTGGATCTTTCGAAAGTAACCAAATTTTATTAGAAACATTGGCCCAACTATATTTGAAACCAAGAAAAGAAGCCATCTCATTCAATCTAGAAGCCGATATAAGAGGTTCAATAACAATGATAAAGAAAATATTATGAATACAACATGAAATCCTAACTCTAATCCTAAAGGAAGGGCACCCAATGCCCCTAACATTCCAAATAATTGACTTAATCAATAGCAACCATTTTATACAAAGTTTGAGATCGAGTACTTCTAGGTGATTTAACACCTTAGCTTTTCGATTTCTTATTATTTTTATTTGAAGAAAATGTAAAGTCTTTCATATGAGATAAGTGTTTATCCATTTTAACTTCATCATTACAGTTTACTAATTCATCAGCATTATGAAGAGAAGTGGAGGTAGCAATACTAATCAAACCTTTACCATTATATAAAGGCACTCATATAATCCGTCGCGGCTCCTTCCATAGGGTTGGAAGTAGAAATGAATTATTCTTCTTCCATGCTTTCCTATATGTCATTTTCCTGGACATTCAATGTAGAAGGATTAGTTGGTAAGTTAGTGCACTCAATATTTTCAACATTAGTAACCAATTCCAAAACTTTTATGTTAGTAGCAGCCGACATCACTAAATCTAACATTTGCTCATCCACAAATTCCCCATCTTTAACATCTCTTTTTTCATTTGTAGAAGCTTTTTTATTATCTTGTTGCTTACTCCCTGCATATTAGAGCCATCATAAAGTTCAGTCCTTCTAGCCTCATTAATATTTTAACCTTCAATGGTGACATTTTGCACATTCTCCAAATTTTTGTTGTTCCACTAAAGAATCCTCATTATTTAGTGGTGATATTATTTCTAGGTCATTCATGCTGATTTTTCCCCCTCAGGAACTTTTTAGTTCTCCTTTTTCTTTCATAAATGTTGATATAAAATAAAGCAATCAGTCACACAATGACCATGCATTTTACAATGTGAGCAAAAGATAATAAAATTTTTAAATTCGACATTCTGAAAGTAGTCATTCATCTCAAATCCAATCAAAATTTCCTTAAAATGTTTCTTAGAAACATCCAATTTAACCATAACCCTAGCCATCGAGGGCTGGGAGATGTTAGAGGTAGCTTGGTCAGTTTGGAGTGGTCAACAAAAAATGGAAGCAAGGGAGAAAAGAACTTGAGAATTAAAGAAAAGTAATCTTAGATTTGGAAATGAAATCCATACAAGAACTATAAGAGATTTCTCATGAACATCAAAATTTGTAGTCCATTTTAGGAGCCGCATTTGACATCCAATGATATAATAAGATCTATTAGAAAAAAAATTGACTATATTCTAGATCATTTGTTAGTTGAATAGCAATGTGTCATTGATCCATAAGACCCACCAAAAAAGAGCCGAAAAGTTTCATATTCACAAAAAAACTTGCAAATAATGTCCAGATTTGGTCTACGAAGCACAAATTTACCCACCAAAGTAAAAGCAAAAGGAACAATAAGTTGAGATGCAACTTTATCATCAAACATCAAAGCCGACAAACCCTTATAAGTCGAATGAACAAAATAAAATTTTGGAAAAGAAGAGGAACCCGCGAGGACATCTTTAACAGATTGAGATCTAGTATCTTTTTTTGAAAGCCATGGGTTGGAAGACGACGATGAGGCCATCATCCAAACCCAGATGAGAAAAACATTTGACAAAAAAAAGAAGAAAACACTATGAGAACCATCGAGAAAACTAAATAGAATAAGGATAACCAAACCAGCCGTAGATCTGCCCCCACGTAAGATGGAGGAGATCTCAAAGTGGAGCCCTAAAATTGCCTCACAACGCCCATAGCACTTTTTCCCATAGCACAAAACCTAGACCTCAGTAGAAATTTATTTGACCATATTGTATAGGTATTTGTTTGGTCTTATTAATATAACTAGCTTAGATGGAAAATGTTTTGGATATATGATTGTAGATGACTATTTAAGATTTATATGGGTTAGATTTGTAGCTCACAAAATTGAATAATTTGATGAATTTACAATCTTCTATATGTGGATTCAAAGAAAATTAGGTTGTGAGATCTCTATAATTTATAGTGATCATAGTGGAGAATTTAAGAATGACAGGTTTGAATCATTCTATAAGGAATTTGGAATTGAACATAACTTTTTTCCCCTAGAAATCCTCAAAAGAATAGCATAGCTAAAAGAAAAATGTAATATTAGTGGAAGTTAAAGGGCATTATTAGCTAAATATTTCTTTGCTAGATACTTTTGGGTGGAAGTAGTGAATATTGCTTATTATAAGTTAAAAAGGGTAAATATTAGATCCAAATTGAATAAAACACCTTATGATTTGTGTAAGGGTAGGAACACCGAACCGTTTATGTTTTCATGTCTTTAGGTGTAAGTGTTGCATTCTTATCAATGGTAAATCTCTTCTAGGAAAGTTTAATTCTAATTCTCATGCAGGAGTCTTCTTAGGGTATTTATTTATTGGTAAAGCCTATAAGATCTTTAATAAGAGGACCTTAATTATAGAGGAGGAGTCCTATATTATTTTTAAGGAATCAGATAAACTTGTTGAGCCTAGGTTAGAACATGATGAAGATGTAGAAGTTAACCAAGGAGTAGATTCTATTAACCTAGGAAGAACATAAAGAGTAGTTGCCTAAAGAATGGAGATATCATCTAGTCACCCTAAGGAGCTTATCTTAGGAGATCCATCAGTATGGGTTAGAACTAGCCAAGGCCTTAGGAAAGAAGTCAGTCATACTGCATTTATCTCTATGGTATAACCAATAAATATAGATCAAGCCATAACTAATGAATTTTAGATCCTAGCTATGCAAGCAGAGTTAAACCAATATGTGTGGGAGTTGGATAGTTGAATTAAGGACCAGAGTGTAGTGGGTACAAAGTGGGTAATCAAGAATAAGATGGATGGATCTAGGGCAATATTCTAGAATAAGCCTATTTTAGTGGGTAAGGGTTATAATAAAATTGAAGGTATTGATTTTGAGGAGACTTTTGCCCTTGTAGCTAGATTAAAAGCAATTAAAGTACTATCAGATTTTGCATACTTTAGAGTGTTAAAGTTATATGAGATGAATATGAAGAGTGCCTTTCTCAATAGGGCAATTAAAGAAGATGTTTATGTAGAATAACCCCTAAGCTTTAAAAATTTATCACTTTCCAACCATGTATATAAATTAAAGAAAGCTTTATATGATTTCAAATGAGGACCTATGGCATGGTATGATAGGCTTATCACATTTCTCCTAGCTAGATATTTTGTTAAAGGTATTGTAGACACACACTTATTCTTTAATAAAACAAGAGATAATATGCTCATAATGTAAATTTATGTTGATGGCATACTATTTGAATCTACAAATGAAAACCTATGTAAAGAATTTTAAGATACAATGAGCAAGGGGTTTGATATGAGTATGATGGGAGAGTTGAGCTACTTTCTTGGATATAGTATAAAGCAGAAAGATGATGGTACCTTCATGAGCCAAACTATGTATATTAAAGAGATATTAAAAAATATTTGACATGGAATATTCAAAAAATAAAAATATACCCATGTGCTACCCCATCTAGCTTAATAAGGATATAAATAGAAAATCATTGGATCAAAAGAAATATAGAGGAATAATATGATCATTTATTTATTTGATCACTAACAGACTTGATCATGCTTTGCGTAGGTTTATGTGCTATATTCCATGCTTATCCAAAACAAACATGTATGACTGCAACGAAGAGAATTCTTTGGTATCTTGTAGGCACTCAAAACTTAGGCATATACTATCCTAAATATAGCTCCATCTTTGACATATGAGGATATTTAGATTCAAAATTTATATGGTGTAGAATAGATAGTAAAATACCATATGGAACCTGTCAATTCATTGGTTAATCCTCAATTTCCTGGTTTAGTAGAAATCAGAACTCTATAACCCTATCCACTGCTAAAGTAGAGTATATAGTAGTAGGGAGTTATGTTTCCCAATTCTTATGGCTGAAATAATAAATCCTTGGCCTTGGACTTTTTATAGGCACTATACCAAACATGTGTGATAACACCAGTGTCATCTACATTTCAAAGAATCCAATCCAACATTTTTGCACAAAGCATAAATACATTGGCATCATTTTAGTATAGATCATATAGCCAAGGGAGACATAAAACCACATCATGTAGCCACTGAAAATCATCTGTTATATATATATAGATATATATATACATACATACATACACCTTTAGTAAACTTAGGATTAGACTAGGTATCATTGGCATTCATGCTTAGACAAATTAGGGTAGAGGTATGATTATAAGTTTGTGTAGTTATTTGCTTATTGTGTTCTTTCTTTCTTTATTTTTCTTTTTGTGTTTTTGTTTATCTATTTGTCTATGTTTGTTTATGTAGCTTATTTCTATAAGCTTTTACTGATTATCACACTAAAAAAAATTAAAAATATATTTTTTTTTTCAAAATCATACTGCACGAGCCTCTTTATACAATATGATCAGTATTAAAATTTGACATTCTCACTATCCATGAAGTTAAGATCTAGATTAAATCAATTATTGGTGTTTAAACTATATGATACATGTGTTAGTAGAAGTTTGAATAATAAATTTTTCCAGTATAAAATTAAACACATGTTTGTATTGTATAAATATTTATTTGTGTTATATGATTTATTTAGTCAAAGGTCATACCAGATGACTCCTCTGGATGATCGATTTAATGAAGATTGTCTAGCACGATTCTAATTGTACTATACAATTTGACCACTTTTTTTATAAAACTGTGAGGATGAATTGAATTCTTCTGATTATTGAGTACTATTCATAACATATTGTACGATCAATTAAGGCTATAAAAGGAAGGGTAGCTCTAATGCTTTGAATTACATCACTTCAGCTTCCTCTTATCTTAGCTTCATTCCTAGTCTTTAGTACTCCTAAATGGCCGGTGGTAAGACATCCTGAGCAATAGTGGAAAGTTTTTCATGACATCCTATATATCATAGGTTTATTATAGCCGAAGATGAGTTAGCCTACCATAGATGTAAGGAATCTCACATCACTCCATTATGCATTCTAGATCAAAATCTTCTTAATTACCAAGTTTTAGAACTTTTGTAAACACCACTCTTTAAGTTTTCCCTTTAACTCTGAACTTCTATATGAATTATTTGTAAGCTTGAGAATTAATGCTGAGTATATAAGCAATGGACCACTATAAACATCACACTTAAAAATATCTCTTTAAATTAACAACAAATACCAGTCCGTACTCTAAATAAAATGTGCACATCATCTAGCATGTCCTTCGAACCTCTATTCTACCTAAGGCTTGATATTGAGTCAATATCACCCCACTTCTGTTAGTAGTCACATACCTAATCATTTCTAATATAGAGTTTGATGTCACCCATATTATTATTGTGTATTTTTAAAACTTTATCTCCATTAGACGTTTGAGAGTCTTTCGTATGAAGAATTTATATTTTGGACACCTAGTTACCTTTATCTTAGATGCTAAATACTATATCATGTATCCTGCACCGACAGACATATTCCCCATTTTTTATATCGACAATTCCTTCCACAATATTTTTGGTAGATAGCGAGGGGAAGAGCATGCAATGAGAAAAGACGCACGAGTTTGATGAGAAGGGAGAGACCTTCACACTGCTACAACCCAATTGGTGCAAATATGGATCTAAATACACTTGATTTTTAATGATACAATTTATTATTATTGACCACTTACTTTATGCCAATATACTATTTTGTTTTTCCCTTGTGTTACTACCTCTTTCAGACCCATCAAAAGATTCATCTTACAATGCAAATTAGCTCAAATATCAATATATAGGGTTGAGCCTACTGTAATTTCATATCAATATATTTTTACTCTTTTTAGAGTCAATCTTTGAATATGGCGGACCCGGCTAAGTAATCTTGCCACCACACACACATCAGGGGAGAGAAATTTGTAAGTTAGGATTTTTTTTATTTTTTGACAAAATTGTACATGATGATATTATATCGTAGTGGATGATTAATTAAAAATAGAAATTGTAATTAGGGCATCCGAATAATTACAAGTGATTAAACTAATTATACTAGATGATACATATCATCAAGGATGATCATCTTAAATGATGAAAATAGCTGCCAATTATAATTTTAGCTAAAGTTTTAATTTTCAAATTTTGTTCTAATCATACATGATGATATACATCATCCTGAATGATTTAATATAATCATACAAAAATTGATCTGATGATTAAGGGTGTAATTATAATTAAATTGTTCAATCATATCGTATGAGACGATCCATCTAGATCATATTAGATGATATAGTATATTTTGTAGGATGATCCTCTATCATCCAAGATGAAAAATCATAACTTTACTCTAATCATCTAGGAGGATAGTCATGGATGTCTTGAGAAATTTTCGAGATGATATGGAGATCACCACTCATAGTCCAATGTCATACTGGACGATCAATATGGTATGTTGAACTAATCATCATGGACGATTGAAAAAATCATACTTGATGATATGTATAAATACATGTACTGATCGTACCGAGCAAAGGTTATCATCCTAGTTGATAGGGCTATTTTGTACTAATCGTATAAGACAATCTGTCAATCATCCTAGATTATTAGTTGTATAGAATTGAAAATTAAGGCTTCTTTTGGAGGCTATCTATTTAAGTAATGGTATTAACCCTTGGGTTAATCTTTTATTGTGGAGTTGATCCAAGAGGGAGCTTAGAGAAGGAAGATGGAGAGCTTGAGAGAGAGAGATCCTTGTGAGGGTGAGTTTGTGAGGGAATCACAAAGGTTAAGTAAGGTGTTTATCATCTTCTTCGAGCTGCTCCACTAGTTCTTTGGTGGCTCCGAGGAGATCATCTTCACCATTAGATCTAGGTTTGCTGCCTACTTTAGAAGGGAATAAAAGGATTCCTAGATTCTCTACCTACTCTAGGAGTGATTAAAATGATTCAAGGTTCTCTGCCTCACCATGTCAGTGGAAAGATTTTTTAAGGGCATCTCCGCCTTACTATGGGAGCAAAAGGAGAGTCACTTCAGTTTAGTGCAATACGTGGAGAGGGAGTCTCCAAGGAGTAAATGTAGGTCATATTTGACTGAACCACTATAAAATTTGGTGTGTTCTTTCTTATTAATGTTTTCCACATTTTATTTTTATACATTTATGTGATTTATTCTGTGATTAAAATATTTGATTGTATTGTTATTGAGAAAATTAATTTTCTTCAACATCAAGAGTTATTATTTGTTTTAAAGTATTTAAAAAGATTTTTTAAAACTACTAATTCACCCCACCCCCAATTTTTGTTAGCCTCGGGCTAGTTCTCTATGTTGCAAATCTATTTTCATGACTTATGTTTTGA